>NC_143576.1:219091709-219397460 GCF_048544385.1 Mastigoproctus giganteus
AGGTTGATGGCACATTCATGAGGCAATCTTACTCCCTCCAAAAGAACATCGGCCAATGTTGAAAATCCATCGAAGAGTACCGTCAGTGGGAGAACAACTACATACCACTCTGCACAAAAGCGAGCGATTTTAAAGGAATATATTAACATAATAAGAAAATAAAAAAATTCCAAGAATTGTACCCAAAGTGGAACTTCGAATTCACCGGAGAGATATACGGGACAGATACCTGTCTTAACAGTGGACATGTTTTGTCGATGTAAACTTCTGGCTGCGACCTGGAAGAACCAAAAAGAAAATGACATTTAATTTGTGGTAAGCGCTTTCTGGATGCAGACATCAAGACTTTATGTATACTGTATTTAAAAATTCTCCATCGTCATATCAGCAAATTTCCCATAAATGAGACAGTGCGAAACATCACAACGTGATGTTTTGTGCTGAGTTGTGCACAAAACAAAAGCGTGAACTACAGGTTGGAGGAAAATAAGTATGAGAAGTGTATGGACTGCAAACAAAATGGTTGCAGATATTCGGTTTCCCCGGAGAGACATGCTGGATAGGAACACAGCTTATGATGGATTGTGTTGAGATCAACTTCAGGTTGGGACAGGGAAGAACTGAATAAAATATATTACATACATTTGAACCAATTTGGAGTA
The DNA here is from genome assembly GCF_048544385.1 of Mastigoproctus giganteus. Lineage (NCBI taxonomy): Eukaryota > Metazoa > Arthropoda > Arachnida > Uropygi > Thelyphonidae > Mastigoproctus > Mastigoproctus giganteus. The sequence continues at coordinate 219,092,372 of NC_143576.1, forward strand.
AGGACATCTACTGGGTTGCAGTTGTGAATTAGTTTTTGCACATATGGCAATGACGTGTCAGCGTATTGTCGATAAATTGTGTTTGCTGGATGAAAAACCCAGGTTTTAGAGTTTAATGAATTCTAATTAATACAAAAATTCTTTAAATACTTCATAAAAATAAACTATCAAATGCATTTACTCTAGACGCATTTTGTTTCATAATTCAGAAGGCCAATTTCTACTACACAGCCCTATCATTAAAATCTAGAAACCATTCCGTTGACAGTTGGTCACGGTCTACCCAAGCAGCACGTGTCAGAACAACTATAAATATGCTCGTAGGCCTTCGAGGAGACGCTAGTATGATTGGGAATGCAAGATGCTGCGATCAACTGAATTAACAGACTTCCAGAGTGGAATGATAATTGGATACCGTATAAGCAATCGGTCTGTACGTGCAACTGAAGATCTTCAGGCCAATAATTGGTGATGCGATCTGCAAATGGAGCGGACTGCTGCTGAAATCATGAAAAAACGAACCCGAAAACCTCAGAAGCTGACGGAACGTGACAGAAGAGTCCTGCAAAGGATCGTCCTCTCGGAGAGTCGGTTGGTGTTGTCGCAACATATATAGGACCTCGGTGAAATGATTAGGACGCATGTCAGCACCAATGCAGTGCGTAAGATGCTGAATGATATGAGTTACTACCACCGTCGTTCAGCCATCCACAAGGCACTAATCATCCTGACTAATACCAGATGCTGTCTAGCTTGGTGTAAGGCTCGCTTGGACCGTAGACCAATATAAACCTGTGCTTTGGTGTGGCGAGTGTCACAGTACATGGCCTACCAGTGTGATGATCGTGCCAAGGTACGGTGGACTCCCGGAAAAGCTACCTGCCGGGCTGCAACGTCCCGGCAATGAAGTTTTATGGGGACAGCTTGAGGATCTGGGGCCGTTTTTCACAGTTTGGCCTGGGACCATTCGTTGTTTTGCAGAAAACCATGAATGCTGCAGTCTATCTAGACCTTCTAGACAATAATGCGTTACCTACGTTGTGGCAGCATGTGAGGGAAGGCTCACACTTGTGTCAGCAGGAGAGTGCTATATGTTGTGTTTGCGATGGATTCGTTTGAGGACATGAGCGTTGAAAAGTTGGACTGGCCAACCCGGATCTCCGCCCTCAACCCTACATCAATCCATAAAGAACCACTGGAATTAATTCGATGGTCGGGTGCGTGAGGAAAGACTGCTCAAAACACAGGAGTTCAAACTGATCGCTGCTTTAAAGGCCGAGTGGTGCCAAATATTGGTAGACATTTAAAAAAAAAAAAAAAAAAACGTGGAGTGTGGCCTTTTCGGACCTTTCTTTTTTGGCCTTTCTGACAGCCCTGTCACTGGGTGCCACAGAGACAGGCTGTCAGAAAGGCCAAAGATTTTAGTGTTGTTAGTTTTCCTGTAAATAATAGTTATTTGTAGATATTTAGGTGTCCGATTATTAATGGAAGGGCAATGTATATTTAATCAGCTATTTGCTTATTGAAATCTCTGTTTATTAATTTTTATTTTCCTCTTAGTTTCTGATGTAAAAAGAATGCAAAAAATGGCAGAGAAAAAGATTGGAGCATCGTTTTATTTCCAATATGACGAGAATACAGGTAAATTAAGGAAATGGCCGAATGGTAATTTTAACTACTTGCATGAGCCCAGAAGAAAACTGAAGATGATTGTGGAAGGTCTGTCTCTTTAATAAGAACTCCATCGAGCATATTAAAACGGTCATGTGGTCAGAATACGATGTAGGTTGAAGGCACATTCGTAAGGCAATCTTACTCCATCCCAAAGCACATCAGCGAGCGTTGAAAACTCACCGAAGAATACCGTTAACGGGAGAACAGTGACATACCACTCTGCGCAAAAGTGGGCGATTTTAAATGAAACTTTTAGCAAAATAAGATAATATATAAATTGAATGAATTTTAGCCAGAATGGATATTCGGCTGGACCGAAGAGAGACGCAGGACAGCCGCTTGTTTCAATAACGCTCATGTTGAGTTCAGCTGCTGGTTGTGACCTAGAAGAATCAAGAAGAAAATTGAATTTATAGTACGCACTTGCAGGGTGTAGGGCATCAGAACTTTGCTATGGTTTGCGAATGATAATTATAATTCAAAAACTTTTATGATTAATTATTTTATTCAATATTTATGGTAGATGCATTATTGAAATCGAGCAGACTGAACTGTCCCAACGGCCAGACTCCTCTAGCACCCCAAAGATTGTTTCAAAGAACCGAAGGGATAATTAAAAAAGTATAGTTCTTTTGAGTTTTGAGTTGGACAGTGAATGGCTGTCGACTAGAGACATATATTCGAATTGATTTGGAGGATAGAAAGAGGGGTGGAATTACAGAAGAACAGCCCATGGAAATAGGTATAAAAAAGCATGGAGGAGAAACTGAACGTGTATGATAGGGAGTGGAGTGAGTTCTTCGTGTGAACTCTGATTGTTCACTTTTGATGGCATATAGCAGCTTCAGGGTGAATTGGGGGAACAGCATCCCAGATGCAGAAGCAATATTCTACAGTGAGGCGGATTTGAGATTTGCACAGCTGTTAAGAAGAAAAGTAAAGTCGTGAACGAAAGTGAAAGCTGAATGTTTTTCGATGCAGAGGATGGAACATACAATATTGTTATTATTTTGTTTATTTTTATACTCCGGGACAACCACCACAAAGTCAGAGGAGTTCACATGAGAGATTAGAAGACATCACCGTATTTAATATCCAGATGGACTTGAACTACGGTCACGCAAACGCGTGTACTTCTGTACGCTCGCGCATGACCATTATGCTACAACTTGCGATATGCTTATGCCAGGACAAATAAAATCTCTAGAAATCTGGGTGTTATCGAAGATGAGCATGTGAGCAGCAGACCTGTTTTTGTTGAATCTAATCTAATCCACCGAACTCAGCTTATACATAGCTTATGATGAATTCGAGCTGTGCTACTCACGAGGGCAGCAACAGTGGAGTAGAATAAAAAAAAAAAAAAAAAGGAAAAAAAGCACACTGGATTTTAGAAACAGAAGTAGCAGTACGCCAGAAAACTAATTACAAAATGCTGCATTGCTGTTGCTTGTTTTTATGCATAAGCAATTAAGGATGTGAGGAGTCCTCGCATTATGTTTGCAAACTGCATATTCTTTGATCGGTTGGCCTGATTTTCTAGATCTCTAGTTCAGTGTCTTTGCTCATAAACTCTTAAAATGACGCAAATAACGAACAGCCTCTGAGTCACAGCTATGTGAAAAAGTGAAACTCTAGCTAAAGATTTAGTAAAGGGCAACATTTATCCCTAGTTCATAGACTTTGCTCATAATCTCCTGTTTTCGATCTTCTCTGGCTTAAAATCTCTCTACCTCATTCTGTCAAAGTCATCAGTTGTTTCTACTGTTCTCCCAACTCCACTAATCACTTGGAACTCTTTGACTTCCTCTCTCTGCAACTTGACTTTCCCCAGTCCAACTTTCCTAACAGTGAAGTAATTTTCCTTAGTGATTTTAATGTTCACAACTCCAGCTGGCTTCCGTTTTCTAGTCACACAGACCCAGCTGGTCGAGATGCTGAAGCTTTTGCAATTACTAATGACCTCACACAGATTGTTCATTTACCTATCAGAATACCGGACAAACTTAACCATACAGCCAACATGCTTGATCTTTTTCTCACAAACAACCCTTTAAGTACACGGTCGAAGTGAATGGTCCTTTAGGCACCTCAGATCACAACTTGGTGATTGTGTCTTCTCCAATGGAGCCTTTATCTCATGGCTATTCTCAACCTCGTGTTGTTTGGCATTACAAGAATGCAAAATGGGATGACCTGCGAGATTTCTTTTCTTCTTTTCCTTGGTCTGATTACTGTTTCAAAACTTCTGATGTCAACGTTTGCTCAGATCGTGTCAGTGAAATTATTCTCGTAGGAATGGAATCCTTTATTCCACATTCCACCATAAAATCTCGTCTTTTATCTAAACCTTATGTTTTCCAATAAATGTGCTAAGGCTGTTCAAGAGAAGAATGTTGCATATCGTAATTGGCTTGTTTCCAATACTTCAGTTTCATTTTCTGCCTACACCGAAGCTAGCAACAATTGTAAAGTTATTAATCAATCCAAACTAGATTTTGAACAGGATAAGAGTAGAAAATTTGCTTCTTGCCCTTATGCTCGGCTACAAGCATTCTGATCTCTTGCCAAAGCTATTGGCCGCAACTTTTGCCCATCTCTGCTCCCACCTCTGTCAAAACCAGATGGTTCTGTTTTCACTTCAGCCAAGGATAAAGCTGACCTGCTAGCATCCCATTTTCCTTCCAACTCATGTATTAATAATCTTGGTAAAACATCTGCCATCATTCCCAGTACACTCCATTCAATGCCACCTGTGGTGTTCCGTCAAAAGGATGTCAGAAGGATTTTGACGAATCTTGATGCTAAGAAAGCTCCAGGTCCTGATGGTATTTCTCCACTTGTTCTCAAAACCTGCGCTCCCGAACTTACTCCTATTCTTTTCCGCCTTTTTTCACTTTCTTATTAAGGTGTTTTTCCTTCTGCTTGGAAATTTGCTCATATCCAGCCAGTTCCTAAAAAGGGTGACAAATTCCATCCATCCAATTATCGTCCCATTGCAATTACTTCAACTTTTTCTAAAGTAATGGAGAAATCAATTAACCGGCAACTCTTAAACTACCTAGAAACCTTCCGTCTGATAAACGAGTGCCAGTATGGATTCCGTCAGTGTCGTTCCACTGGTGATATTCTGGCTTATGTTACCCATTTATGTATTAGAAGATAAAATGCACAAAGCATAATTTCTTATGGGTTTAGGTAATTAACTGTATAATATCGGTGTACATACACCATAGTTTACCCCTAAATTTGAACTACGTGTGTAGAACTACGGGCTTCGTTTTAATTGTATCTCATATTGTGGGTGCCTTCACAACGAGATAGCTGGCATTGCACTACTTCGAATAAATAACGCTCTCTAGTAGAAAAGACTACTAGAGAAGCGTTACAGAAATTCAAGTCTAATGTTAACAAATATCTTCTACCGTCTTCTCAATCTACAACCCACGCGCGGTACTAAGTACTATAGCAGGCCTGGGCAAACTTTTTGGCTGAAGGGCCACATTAGGAATTCAAAAAGAAGGCAGGCCGCACTTAAAATTCTATTTTTAGATATATATTATTTGTTATCATGAAGAAGAAATATAACATAAAAAAATTATTCTCTAACAACCAAGAATTTAATGAGATGAACGGAACTGTTTTACATCTTTTACCATTTTTTTTAATTTCGGGTGTTAATTTTGTAGTTCAGATTCTTAAAACTGCTTGTAAATGTTCATCGGTGATCTTGATTGTAAAGAATTTTTATTTAAATTCATGATGGAAAATGTTTGTTCACATATGTAGGTTGATCCAAAAATAACCAACATTTTTCGGGCAAAATATTTAAGTTCACGAATTTGTCCGAATTAAGAGTATTGTAAAATTTACAGATTTCCTCATGACAGTGCAATTCTCTTAAATCGGTATTACACTGCAGATCTATAATCTGAAGCTGTAGTTCACTCGATGCACTATCAATTTCTATTGAAAATGGGTCGCACACTATTACCAAACTTGTCTCAATTTTTCGGAAGTCATCAAATCTTCGTGAAAAGTTGTCATTCAAAGCGTTGATAATTTTACAATAATTTCCAAATTTATTTTCTGGAATCTTCAGCAACTTCTTGGTTGGAAAGTGGTCTACCTTGTTAATCAATAAATGTCGAAAGAACAACTGGAGTTTTAATTTAAATCCATTCAAACTTTTTACCATATCATGGGCGTATAAATTTTTCCCTTGTAACGCGGTGTTGAAAGTATTATTAAAAATGTGAACATTTTTAACTCTTTTGGCCACTTTACAAAGGCAGTATCTACTCCCATACACCCCATATTTTTGCCACTAATATATGTAGAGAGTTTCAACCATATCGTGCAATAAGTTTCGATTTCGACTTCGCCTCCGTGCTTGGAGAGCACTAATTGAGACGCTACCCTATCATTTTGTCCTGCTGATTCACAGCAGGGGGTTGTCATTCGAGCGGGTCAGGCAAGCGTCACGGAAATAAGTTTGAAGAAAACGATGAGAAATGTCGGTGATTCTGGACGTAATCACAGTGGAGAAATTAGAGTAATGCCGATAAAAGATGTATTTTTGAGGTGAAACTTGAACTTAATAGCTATGAGGTAATTCTTGTCTAGAAATTGATGGGGATGAATAGATATCAGATCGTGAAACTACTGTTAGACTGTTAAGAAATGCCACCTCATGCAGATTTGAAGTTCCTATTTCTCCCCTTAAAAAATTCCATGACAATTACGTCAAGTCTGAAAGTCAATCGACCCTGGAACTTTCTTCCCCCGCCAAATTAGTCTTAGCCAATACGATTTTTCCTATCGCTAAAAGGGGGGACCTTTATATACCAAGGTGAGACAAAGGAACGTGAAGGAACATGATATATATATATACAATAAATCATGTTTTGTTTGCTTAACTTTGCCTCTTGACCATTCTCTCTTTATACATTGTTCTCAGCACTAAATAAGTTATTTAAAGAACCATTGTCTTTCGGCCACTCTAGAGAACCCTGCCAACTGGAAAGGGGGGACAGAGTGGAGAACACAACGCCTCTTGATGTTGCAGTTTACTCTTTACTTCTCAGAGTAAATTTAAGAACACAGGATTCAGTCCTAAATAAACCACTAGACGCTCATATAAATCCCAGCCTTTCTGGATTCCAAACTATGGCCCGGGCCTGTACTATAGGTTTTAATACCTCTCGTGTTTGGACTTTTCATTAAAAAAAAATCTCTTGAAAGGCCACAAATAACAAACATCCTCTGAGTCACAGCTATGCGACATGGCGAAATTATAGCTACTATTAGTATTATCCAAATGGTGCTAGGAATCTCGGGGCTTTTGCTGCACCCACCAAAAATAACAATAGCAAAGTCCCTTCCCCAGAAACTGGGAGTTTTCGTCCAGCAAAACAGGCAAATCGACCAGAGAACACATTCAATTTACAGACACAATATACATACATGGGTATATATAATAACTTACCGGGTAATTCTAAATATAATAATTTGGTGTTTTTTTTTGTAAATAAAAAGTAATAAAAATAAACCGCCTCTTTGACTCCCTCCTCTCGTAGCCATCTCTCCTGATCAGCTTCGAACTTCCCCAAGCTGTCACGTGGAGCTGACTTATTCTAATAATTAACAATTCGCTGGATAACAGAAAACTTCCTGCAATCTAGTATGACCCCACCCCCCTAAATTTGAATTTATGGGCCCTAGTTCAGTTCTGGAATTACAACAGTGAATATTTCGCTGTTCATTTTGCTTTCACCTCTCAGAGCCTTATATACATCAATATGTAGACTGCATAGTTACCAAGCTATGTGGCCCACATACATATTCGAAGTCTTTCCTCATATGGACACCATCTTGCCGATTTCACCAGGCATATTGACTGTCTTTAGACCCTTGAAGAAGCTTCGTGTCTTTTTTTAGGTACAGTCTCCATATTTGTGTATTCCAAACTTTTGTTAATTTCTACGCGGCTGTTTTCTCCTGTCTACAGTGCACCCTACTCAACCAGGCACTAAACAAATTCTCACAATGGGCATGCGACAAATAACCCGATTCTCAAGTTTCAAAATGTACTGTGGTAACTTATGCACACCCTAGAAAGATCTTTCATCCTTACAATACAAATTAATTTATTACATGGGAATCCTATCACAAGGACCTAAGGATGTTGTTTTTTTCCAACACCTCTTTTATTCCTCATATAAGGTTGTGGAATCATCAAGAGGTTCACTTATACATTGAGCAATGTATAAGTTTACCAGACATTTATTTGTCGCAACAGTCTTTCCGATTCTTGAATATGCGGCCCCTATAGGGGCCCTAAACAGGAAAACATTTGCGCAAGAGTTGGAGAATATTAAAAAAAAGTGGTGCATAAGACTGCTTCTAAAATTAGATAACGCTAAATTTTTCCACAGGAAATATTAGTACATTTATCTCCAAAGATTTTTCTTATCTTATCTATTCAACAGGCAAATTCGGATCTAACTTAAATTTGCTTATAAGCTCTTACATCACAAAACCTTAGATACAGGTTGAGTATCTGAGTCAAATTATTACACGAGTACGAAAAAAAAAAAAAAAAAAAAAAAAGAGAAAATATTACTTGCTCTGTTCCCTTCACTCCGATCACACTCTCTCTGTTCAGCACTCGTGGGTAGCACAGTTGGTAGAATGTTCGTCCTTCCCATGCTGGGCTGAAAAGACCTGAGTTCAGTTGATGACTTGAAGAATTTTATGTACTTTTTTTTTTTTCACAACGTGGCTGAGTTAGTCGGTCTCAGGCGAGGGTAGCATGATTTTTTCTCCCGGAAATTCTGGAGAAAAAATCATCCAGCAAACAGAAAATCGCTCAGAGAACATACGCAGTTTACAGACAACTATATACGGAGGACCATGGCCTTCGTCATTGATGCTCCTAAACTACAACAACAAGAGCTACAACAACTCTTTTCGATCAAATACAGAACTGACTATGGTGAAAACAGTCCATTAGTCAGTGCTTTAATTTTGCTGAACTACTTACAACTGGATCCTTTCATAAATTACCAAACTTCAATCAGTCTGTAAAACTTCAAATTGGCAACTCGAATTTATCTTTAATTCCGGTATAGTTAAAATAATCATCTTTTTCTGCCATGTTTTAATGATTATCTATACACTTTCAATAATTGTTTTTATACTGTACACATAATTCTGTATTTATATTGTATATATATATATATATATATATATGCACTGTAAATTCGCATTTTATAATATTGTACAGGGTGGCCACTGAAAGACTAAAGGGTTTGAAAAAGTCATAATCATTTTCAATCTTTTTTATTTTCTTTTTTTACAGGTTATAGAGGATCCCTTGGAGATTAAAATGGCTACGTATGATATCCAACAACGAGTAAAACTCATTGGGTTTTTCTATTCCAGTGAAAGATCAATTATTGAAACTCAGAGAAAATACCGGCAACATTTTAAAGTAAGAGTATCTCCTAGCGATAACATGATTCGGAACCTAATCGCCCGGTTTGAAAGAACTGGATCAGTCGGCGATCTGCCGGGAAGAGGTCCTAAGCGCACTGTGCGCACTGACGCAGCGGTGGAAGCTGTATGGCAGAGTGTCCTTGAGGATCCATCTGCCTCTACCCGTCGTCGCTCTGCTCAACTAGGCATCGCCAGAACATCGCTTCAGAAGATTCTGAAACTGGATTTAAAAATGTTTCCATACAAGATCCAAATGGTGCAAGCTTTACTACCCCAAGATACTCAGCAGCGCCTGCAGTACGCCATTCGATTTCAACACCTAGCCAGAGATAACAACAACTTTTTGAACAACTTGATAATGAGTGATGAGGCCCATTTTCATTTAAACGGATACATCAACAAACAAAACTGCAGATTTTGGGGTACTGAGAATCCCAGGGAATTACATCAGCATCAACTGCATCCCCAAAAATGCACTGTTTGGTGCGGTGTTATGGCTGAAAGAGTTATCGGCCCCTATTTCTTTGAAAATGAGGAAGGTCAGCCAGAAAGCATCAACGGGGCCCTGTATAGGACAATGCTTGAAATTTTTTTACGCCCAGCGGTCGAAGATAATCAGGAGGTATGGTTCCAACAGGATGGAGCTACTGCGCACACTGCCAGGGCGACGATGGACCTCCTGCGAGAAATTTTCGGTGAACGAATAATTTCAAAAAATGCTGAATTTGTTTGGCCTCCGCGTTCACCTGATTTGACGGCTCCAGACTTCTTTTTGTGGGGCTACTTGAAAGAACGGGTTTACGTAAATAAACCTCGAACAATTCAAGAACTTAAGGAGAACATTCGAGCCGAAATCCAACGTTTACGACCTGAAACCTTGCACACGGTCATGGAAAATGCTGTGGAAAGAGCCTGTATTTGTGAGCAGGAAAATGGTGGTCATTTGAGGGATGTTGTTTTTCACACATAATACTAAAAAAAAATCATTAATTATATTTCCAAATAAAATAATAAAAAATTAAAAAACATGTGTTTGTAAAAGTTATTTTTGTTTTATATGATTCAGTCTTTCAGTGGCCACCCTCTACATATACATTGTTATTGGAGCTTACTCTGTAATGTATTTTTTTAAAATAAAATAAAAAATAAATGCGGTCTTACAATTGCCTTATAGTAATAGAGGCATGTGATGCAAGAAAGCAAGCGTATGAGCTTATGTAGCGTCATTCAAAAAAAAAAAAAAAAAATTCACACATCCATTCCCTTTAAAAGTTTGTCCAGTTCCTCCTTGAATTTATTTAAGCTGTCAACATCCACAACGACAGATGGAAGTTTGTTCCAGCAATTAACCGCCTGCTGGCTAAAGACAAATTTCCGCACATCTATTCTACAGCTGTCTTTCCTCAATTTGAATTTATGCCCCTTAGGTTCGTAGTCTGAACAAGTGGAAGAATCCCATCAGAATTCAGCGTGCTCAACCCATTCGAGGCCTTATACACCTCAATCATATCATCTCGCAGGTGCCTAGTCTCCAGCCGCTGCAATTTGCAGAACTTAAGCCTCTCTTAGTAAGCGGATCCCTTTATTCCCCTCACCAATCTTGTTGCCCTTCTCTGTATACGCTCAAGCAAATCTACATCTTTTCTAAATTGAGACCTCCAGACCTGTACGCAGTACTCAAGGCGTGGCCTGACCATTACCTTATACAAAGGGATAATCACCTCCTTTTCCCTGCTAGCAAAATTCCTGTATATCATTGACCAAACCCCATGACCTGCTCTGGCAGCCTGTCTGCACTGCTCAGAAAACTTCATATCTGACTGCACAATTATTCGCAGGTCATTTTCATTTTCTACCAACCTAAGTGTAGTACCACACAGTTGGTACATTCCTCTGGGGCTACTTCTACCCATATGGCCGTACTTTGCATTTGTCAATGTTTAACTTCAGTTGCCACTTCTCAGTGCATCTGCCCAAATTTTCTAGATCCTGTTGCAGTAGCACATTATTGTCATTAACAACCCTGCTAACATTTGTATCATCTGCAAACTTCGACACTAAGCCTGATATACCTTCATCAATATCATTGATAAATATAGAGAACAACAGTGGGCCCAACACCGAATCCTATGGGACTCCACTGATAACATTAGTCCACGAAGAGCAACGTCCATTGATTATCACTCTCTGTCTTCTCCCACTCAACCACCCAATTATCCATCGTAGCAACTTACCCTTAATACCATACTGTTCCACTTTGTACAATAGTCTTCCATGCTCAACAGTGTAAAAAGCTTTCCTGAAATCCAAGTATATCAAAATTAATTTTTCCATCCAGTTCCTTTGTAACCACATCATAATAACCAATCAAATTTGCCAGACAAGACTTTCTCGTAACAAACCCATGCTGTGTCTGAATTATTGCTGCAGTCTTGTCTAGATGATCCTGCAATGCATCTTTAACTCCATTATTTTGACTCTATTATTTTACCCGGAACAAAAGTGAAACTAACTAGTCTGTAATTACTCGTGTCACACTTCGTTCCCCCTTTATTTATTGAAGATACATTTGCACATCTGCAGTCCGCAGGGACTTCCCCTAAGTCCAAGGATGTTCTCACAATTATGGCTAAGGGTTTGCTTAGTTCCCTTGCCGCCTACTTTAATATAACTGGATAGATCCAATTCAACCCAGGTGCCTTTCTTACGTTTAACCAACAATTTCTCCTCCACTCTGCTCTCAGTTATTACCAAATCATTAAGTTCCCTGTTACAATTTGATAAACTTCTGGCATTTTCCTTCCTTAATAACTCCTTATGTGTGAATGTAGATACAGTGGGATTATGACCTCCCTTATCTTTACAAACAAATGTTCCATAATATTCAGTAAGCTAATATCAACAGTCCGAGATAAGAATTAGGATTGATGGAAAAGGAAAAATGATTTTACATTTCGACATACTGCAACAAGAGTAATCAATGTTGAATGTTTCAAACTTAATATTGTATATAACAGGAATGAAAATCAAATTAAAATTAAAATTAAAATCAAATTAAAATCAAATTAAAGTTTTAAGGTGGATTTACCGTGTACATTAATGTGTACATTTTTCTTAAGTGAATTAGCAAAAATGGCATCGTTTTTATCATATCTCATATTGTACCATATCTATACAAAGACTGTGTGATGTCACTAGAAGTCCTGAAGTGGAAGACTTCAGAAATCTTTTATTTTTAATTCATTCTTATTTACAAGAATAATAGTTAAATATCATACCTATATTTACAATCTAAAAGAAATTGAAAAATAAACGAATCCTTGATGTATTAATATGGGTTGAAGTAAAGAACTGAAATAACAAAAATAAAATAAAATAAAATAAAAACAGTTAAAAATAATAGTTTTAATGGAAGATGGCCTGTTGATGTTAAATGAAGCAATTTGCGACGTTTTAGAAACAAATACGGCCTAATTTTAATAATAAGACCAGTTTTAATTTAATCAAAGAAATATTTAACTCAGTTAACTTTCTGCATGCGTTACCCATATTGCGTTGATAAACTTCTCCACACACATTATTAACTAAATAGTTCCAAATGGTATCTACCTGTGACTGAGGAGGAGGAAGATAAAAATGATTTCTAGTTCTTCTGGTGATGGAGTAACGTCTATGATTTAGCCTAACATGCCCCTAGGGCATTCGAAGTGAACACCTACTTCGCAACTTTGTCCGACTTCCGAACAGATCGATGGACTCAAACAATGATCAGTTAATTAATTTGATTGTTTATTTGGACACTAATTTCTTATTGTTGCACTCAACTTGATAAAAATTAAATTTGTGTCCCCAATTGTTGACTATTTACTTAATTCTCTTATATGCAATCGAAGTGAAAGACTAGGGAATTTGGAATAGTTATGTCAAATCGAAATACAGGGGAGTTATTATCAACACTAACAAAAATCTCGTTTCTCATTGCGGGGAGGATCCAGCCAGGGCTGGACCAAGGTATTTTTGCGTCCATTAAAGAATGGCACCATGTGCAAGAGCCGTGCTAGCCCGTACCTTAATTCGGCACCGGATCCAGCCTTGCATTTTGAAAGGGGGGGGGGACAGTACAGGAAAACAACGGAACTCCAGTCTTGTGGGTGGAAACAGCATATGAAAAGTTATCTATTTAGAGATAATACACAAATATGACATGCAAGAATATCCTTTTGGAATAATCTTGTAGAGATTACCCATTTCCCCCGATCCACCTTGTCTCTTATGTAGCCTTAAAGCTGCAGAAACTCTTTCTGGAGAGATTGACTTTCCCAGAGTAACTTTCATAAGCCTTTGTGGTTTTCCGGTGACTGAGTTACTAGGTCTAAGGCAGGGTATCCAACCCTTGGTTCATTTCTCCACATTTGCAGGCCTCATCCATACAGGCCACTTGAGTTTAAAACTGGTGTATATTATGCTTTATCCATCTTCTTAAATACTGTATTTAACAATATTTTCATAGCCAGATAATAAGAATGTTATTACTACTATGTAATAATTGTAGGATTTTCATATTTAATTATTAAACGAAAAAAAAAAAAGCTTTAAATATAAATGGTGATAATAAAAATTAAAATTTATTTAGAAATATGCCTAAGTAGCGGCATGGAACTAATCTTGCTGACAGCAAGAACCCATGAGAACCGCGAACTTCAGATTTTTTTCTGTTTTGATGCCTAAAACCGATAGCCAAAAAAAGGTTGGACGCCCCTAGTTTAAGGTAAGAGGAACATCGATTTTTTCTCTCCCGAAAAATAAGGTTTTTCATCCAGAGAAATAGGCAACCAGACCACATCACGCAACTTACAGACACATCGTTCTGAGTTCGCGTAAAAATCATAAACCTTTATGGTGGAAACCTAAAAAACCCTAATTTTACCCTTATTCATTAACCGTTAATTTTCTGGGCTCAATATAATCATACCCTTGATAATGTTGTTGTAGTGGGGTTTTAGGAACATCAGCGACTAAGGCCATATTGCTTCGTGTATATTGTCTGTAAATTGCATGTGTTCTGAGGTCGCTTTTCTGTTTTGTTGGACGAAACACCAGAGTTTCCGGGAGAAAAAACCATGCTATCCTGGTCTGAGACCTACTAACTCAGCCACGTTGTAAAAAAGGCCCATAAAAATTCCTCACGTCATCGACGGGACTCGAACTCAAATATTTCGCACCCAGTGTGGGGAGGACGACGATTCTACCAACTGTCTTACTACAAAGGCCCTTTCATAATGACCTTCTTTGTAAAATACCTTTGCTATCTTACGCCTTAATTATGATTATACAATAACTTGTATAATCATACAAGTGATTATACGATTGTATAATCACCTCGTAGGTGCTTATGTAGCCATAAAGCTACAGAAATATGAATATGATGACTGTTAGCTAATACTTTGACTATTAGTTAATACTTCCACAGGAATTAAAAAAAAAAACAAAGGGGAATTTCCATGATTTAAATTTTCTCAATAAATTATACTATTTAAAGATAACTGTTTCGTCATGGGATGCATTTTAGTTGTGTATACGAATCAGCCATATTAATTTGGTAATCAAAATAAAAACTAGAATTCAGTTTCAGAAAATAGCAGGGATTCTTTTTCGTATTTTCATTCTGGTGCCATCTGCTTGAGCACGTGATGGAAACCTTTACTGTTGCATTTAATCAGTGACTTCGCTTTCGTCTAAAGCTTGCAGAGAAAAGCAGAACGGAAGTGTTGTTTGTCGACAAGGTCGAACACTACTTCCTGTCCTGGATGAAAAAAGACGAAGGTTGTAGTTTTTTTATACTGATTTCCTTTTATTATAATGCTTTCTTTTTAAATATAATGCATGACAACTCGGTTTTCAAAACGTGGTGAAAATATCAAATCTTAATCATTGAAAATATAACTTTATTATTAATTTTTATTACATTCTTATTAATAATTAACATTTGATTATTAGTCCATTACTCCCACTTATCTTTGTTGAATCTGGTTTGTCTATGTTCGTTTTTGCAATCTCGAGAATTTACATAGTTCTAACTTCTAAGACTTTTTCTAAAAGTTGAATACAATTCCGGATATCTTTGGAATGTTGTTGGATGTTAGGAATTGAATACAATTCCTAAAGTCCAACAGGCAGTGCTACAATAGAACTGCAGATATACTGTATGTCGTGACATGAATTCCAATAATTTAATCTTTGTTTCATGTTGAAGTCTGTTGACTGGAAGTTATTTAATTACCATAGATACTTTAGGTTGGGAATTTTATAACACTCCGACTAATAATGTCATTAAAAATATATATATATTAATCAAAACAAAGATACAAACAATATTATTAGCCGTATGGTGCAAAGAAGCCCTCAGCTTTTGCTGCACTGCCCAAAAATATATAAATAAACCACCTTTGATTCCCTTCCCCCTCACGTAAGTATTTATCCAGCTGGGCTTTGAATTTCCTTTGAAGCTGTAAGCCTTAACCACCCATTCCAATAATTAACAACTCGCTGGCTAAAAGAAAACTTCCTGCAGTCCAGTATAAACTTCTCCCCACCTCAGTAATTTGAAATTATGGCCCCTAGTTCAGGAATCATAACAGTGAAATTTTCACCCATGTTCATTTTGTTTTCACCTCTCTGAGCGTCATGCACCAGTCAAATCTCCTCTAAAGTGTCTAGTTTCCAAGCTCTGCAGCCCACACGTTCGAAGTCTTTCCTCGTGTCTTTCTCTTTTACCGATCTCACGAGGACCGTTTCCCTTCTTTGTACTCTTTCAAGAAGCTCGATGTCTTTTTTTTTTTTTTTCGGTGCGATCTCCATATGTGAACACAGTGTTCCATGTGAAACGTTTGTTAAAATGTCTTCATTTTACTTTTTATTCGCCTCTAAGAGCAGTTATCGCTCCAAGTCTATACTTTTGCCACTTCTATATTTGTAGAAGAACATCCACTTCCTGTGAAGGCTGTTTTTCTTTCGCTCTAGCACGCGCTTGTCGACGCCGCACTAGAGAAAGCAGCAGTTGAAACACTATTCCACCGTAATGAGTCCGCCTGGATCACAGCAAGAGATCGTTACTCGGTCGAACGTCGTGCACGTGATATTTACAAACAAAATCGGTGAGAAAGTATGTGACTTTTGTCGGGAAAGAAAAGTTAGAAAGGAACATACTTTTAGTGTAACCTGAACCAGGTACCAACGGGGTGTTTGTTGTTTGGGCATTCCTTGTGTAGGAGCAGGCGAATTTTATGTCCGGTAACCTCTGCTAGGCTGTCTGGAGAAGCAACCCTATATAAATATGGAGTTCCTCTTACTCCTCATAAATCCGATTTTTACTGTGTCAGGTGCCCTAAATGACAGTCCCCGGCTTTTTCCCTCTTCCCGCAGAATTGAACTGTGGGCCAGTACAAGCTCGGGGAAACCAAAAAAGGGGGACATAGGGACAAGGGAAAAAGAAAAGGGGAAGTCGTCGTGGTGGCAGTAGTCATTGTTGAGGCAGAGTGTGGGTGATATCTTTTTGTAGGAGGAGAGAAGAAGGAAGAGAAAGCGAGAAGTAAGAAAACACGTTCCTTAAAAACCGTAATTGATGGACTACTGTCCTGAATTATCAACCCCTGACGATACCCAGGAATCTAATGGTAAGTCCAGCCTAGTTATGAACAGTTAACCGGGTGAAATTGTCCTACAAGGAGACTTACCCCTTTTTTCTACTGATGTCACCAACCGACATCCCTCCTCCTAGAAACAATCTATGATAAATGTCTATATTCTCACGCCTAGATTCTAGAATGTTGTATCGATATGATCCTCTATTAATCGAAGTACTAATAGTCATTATCCAGTTTACATGTCAATTTTGCACTAATACCTAAACACTTGGACAGTGAGATTTCATCGATTCCGTAGAGTACGAGCAATAGTGTCTGCCAAAGGCTACACGAAGAACGTAAACCAAATAACACACATGTAACCTAGACACCTTAATCGACAGCTATGTTGCAGGAGAATATCGAGTTTTACTTTCTTTTTACTTTTAACAAAGTTACCATTCCTAATTATTCTGTAAGATATATGTTTGTTTAATAAATCATGTTTTGTTTTCTCACCTATGCCTCTTAGCCATTCTCTTGCCACACACTATCCAGAGCACGAGTTTTATAAGTAAAAGAACTTCAATTTCGCGGCACTCTGAGGCCTAACTTCAGGGAGGATCGAACATAAGAAAAATTTCAATCAATTATCGATATGATACCATGGGCCCCGCTTGCCACTAATGTACACTGCTCGGAGACCATGTCTGACAGTATATGTACTCCAAAATCTTTCTTCCTCAACTGTTTTTAGTTGAACCCACAAATTATATTAGTTATTTATTAAGACCTTGTATTTTACTGCATCGAAAAATGGCTTCCACTTTTTTAACCATCTCTAAATCGCCCTAAAGAAGCTGTGCTTGGTGCTGATCCTTAATTATTCTATCCATCTTGATATTTGCTGATGCTATCGAAGCAGTGTTAGGTGGGTGGGAAAACTGCTAGTTTGGGGGGATACACGGACAAATAGATTAACAGTAGGCGCTGGCAGAGGTGAATGTGATTCTTGCACTGTTTCTATTGGAATGAGCAGCAGCCCGGAAAACAAGATGCAGGGCATTTCAGTGACTGCTGGGAGTCATTGGTGTAGAAGAAAACACATGGGTTGTGTTAAGCTAGCTAAGAATAGGAACAAGGGGCATATATACTTGCGTGTACACCAATGCTAGGAGTTTGGTAAATAAATTTGATGAATTTGAGGTGTTGGTCAAAGCATCAAGGGCGGATATTGTTGGGATATCAGAGACATGGTGTCACACAGATATAAGGAATGCAGAACTGGAATTTGGGTAGTACAATGTGTACGGGAAGGATAGACAGGATAGGAAGGGAGGAGGGAGTTATGCTGTTAGTTAAAAAACACATAAAATCCAAGGAAGTGGAGCCAGTCGACATCGCTGGACAGTGCAAAGTTTATTGTGACATAAGCATTGGGAAATTAAAACTGAGAGTAGGAGTGTGTTATAGGGCCAGTAATTCAGAGTCTTATGATGGGGGATTTTAATTTCCCAGATATTGACTGGAATTTGAGGGTTGGTCACTGACACACTAGCAAAGCTTTTGTGGATATTGGATGATTGTTTTCTACAGCAGCATGTTCGGGAGGCAACTAGAGGGAGTAATACTCTTGATTTGATTATCAGTAGCGATTCTTCATGCATTAAGAATCTGCAGATAAAAGAACCACTAGTTGGCAGTGATCACAGTGTGCTGAAGTGGATTTACTCGAAGAGGTAACTACAATCAGGGGATAAGGGATGGATTTTTGCTTTCGTAAAGGCAACTACGATGGTCTGAGACAGTATTTAAATTCTATACGGTGGGACCAACTGATGATGTTACCAACATAAAATTCAAAATGGGAAGCGTTCAAAGAATTTATCTTGAAAGCTTCTAGAATTTACATACCAACTAAGAAATATTGTTCAAGGTTTAGGCCTAAATGGATGTCAGATGAACTAATGAGACATATGACATGGGATACATATAAATTAATGGGTGACACAGAAGCATATGATAGATATAAGCTGGTCTGCAACCAAGTCACAACGGAGGTTAGGCAGGCAAAGGCAGATTACGAGAAATCTTTGGCAAAGGATGCAAAACTCTAAAAGCAAGTAAAAGCAAGTAAAAGTAAACTCTAGAAGCAAGGGGATGAATCAGATTGGTCCACTTGATATCGATGGCTTAACTGTTGATGACCCTGCTCAGGTACCTGACAAACTAAATGAATATTTTGCATCTACGTTCATACATGAGGAGTTATTCAGGGTGAGGAATGCCCGAGGTGAATTAAACTCTGGCAGTGAGCTAGGTGATTTTGTAATAACTGAGGGCAAAGTGGAGGAGAAATTATTGAAGAATTATGGCTGAGCAAACCCTTAGCCATATTTATGAGAGCTTCCTTGGACTCAGGGGAGATACCCATGGACTGGAGATGTGGAAATGTGACCCTAACTCACAAAGGAGGATCAAATGCGACACAAGTAATTACAGAGCTGTTAGTTTAACTTCTGTTCCAGGGAAATTAATGGAGGCACTGGTTAAAGAAGCATTGCAGGATCATCTAGACAAGACTTCAGTTATAATTCGGACACAGCATGGTTTTGTTTAGGGGAAGTCTTGTCTGACCAATTTGATTAGATACTGTGATGTAGTCACGATGGAACTGGATGCAGGGAATAAATTTGATATCATATATTTGGATCTTATAAAAGCTTTTGATACTGTTGCACATGGAAAACTGCTGCACAAATTGCAGCAGTGTGACATTGGAGGCAAATTGCTGCTATTGATAAAGGGGTGGTTGAGTGGGAGAAGACAAGAGTGGTAATTAATGTGTGGTAATAAACTAGACACTGCTCTTCGTGAACTAATTTTATTAGTGGAGTCCCTCAGGGTTCAGTGTTCGGTCCATTGTTGTTTTCTGTATATATTAATGATATTGATGATGGTATATCAAGCTTAATGTCCAAGTTTGCAGATGATACGAAGGTCGGCCAGAGTTGTTAATGACACTAATGACAGTACGCTGCTGCTGCTGCAACAGGATCTAGAAAGGTTAAGCAGATGGGCTGAGAGGCGGCAACTGAAGTTTAATATTGACAAATGTAAAGTACTACATATGGGAAGCAGTAACCCCAGAGTAACGTATCACCTCTCTGGTACTACACTGACAGTGATCGAGAATGAAAAGGACCTGGGGGGTAATTATGCAGGCAGATATGAAGTTTTCTGAGCAGAACAGACGGTCTGCAAGCTCATGGTGTCTTGTTATTGATATACAGGAATTTTTTTAGCAGGGATAAGGAGGTAATTATCTCCTTTTATAAGGTAACGGTTAGGTAACATCTTGAGTACTGTATATAGAGGTCTGGAGGCCTCATTTTAGGAAGAATGGACAGCTGCTGGAGCGAGTGCAGACAAGCAACAAGATAAGTGTATGGAACAAAGGGTTGCTCTTACGAAGAAAGGCTTAAATTTTGCAAATTACAGTGTCTGTAGACTAGACACCTGCGAGGTGATCTGATTGAGGTGTATAAAACCTTGAATGTTTTGAGCACTCTCAGTGCTGATGAAATTCTTCCTCTTGCTCAAATAATCACCTGAGAAGGCATAAATTCAAATTGAGAAAAGACGGTTGTAGGATAGATGTGCGGCAGTTTGTCTTTATCCAGCGTGTGGTTGATTGCTGGAACAAACTTTCATTTGTCGTTGTAGAAGTTGATAGCTTAAATGGATTCAAAGCAGAACTAGACAAACGTTTGGAGCGAGTGGATCGGTGAAATTAGAAGATTTTTTGTTATTTTTTTCTTTTGGCTGATGCTATATAAGCTTGCTTTCTTGCATCATGTGCCTTTACTAATGCTAATGCAAATGTAGTAGTTAACTATCTTAGCTCTTATCTCTCCTTGATATCAGCTGCAAATTTTTATATCACTTCCTCTTCGTTGAAGTCATTTAAGAAAATCAAAAGCAATAGTGACACCACTGTCGATCCTGTGGAAATCCCACTCCTTTCGTTAACCAATCTGACGAATATCAAAAACAAATTTTACTAGTCAATATCTATAAAATATGAGTAAACACGAATATATTAACTCAGTACTAAAATATATTGTATATCAAATTACAGTATCGGGCGAACGAAGCAACTAACCCTTTTTCCTGTAGACTCTCAATTAAACTTGTGGAAGCACATTGGCAGTTGCGCAAGTGCCTCAATGAAATCAAAAATTAATCCTATAAAGTTCATTCCCTTCTTTTCATCTTCTTTTCATCGTAGGCGTACGTCAAAGATCAACGATATCATGGGGTATTTATTATCAAGTATTTCACAGTGTTTTTCTAATATCATAACGCACCTCTTGCTGTTTAAGTTCCGGTTCAAAATATCAAATCATAGTCCCTCTTATCTTTTCTTAAGTAAACGTTGCAAAGTTTCTGATAAAATCGGATTTAAGGTAAGCGTATGGCTTCTAATAATACGGAAATAGTCATGATCTATTTTTAATAATTTGAAATTATATACAGGGCGTCAAGAAAACTGACATCGTGAAGAGGCCTTTGAAAAAAAAGTCTGCAGTTTCGGAGAGGACCATGAAAACTGGTTTCAAATCCTCTCCAAAACTGCATTAATTCCATTAACACTCTTAATTCCATGGAACTTGGCATTTCATTTTTCAACACGATAATGCTCTCCGCCCATTAAACCAGGCTTGTACTCACCTAATCGAGGAAAATGAAGTACCACCTTAACTTGGCTCAACCACAGTCGTCGTTTGAATCGTGGATAACACATTTGGAGTGGGACGAAAACGTAACTAAACAACTAATTTCTTTAATAAAAAAAACCATAGTTTTATAATATTATTATTGGTGTCCAAATAATTTTTAGAGATAGTGTAGTTCATCACTACAGTAAGTGTAATACGATCGAAGAAAAGCTTTCAAAATGGCTGGATTTACAATTTCGGCTCTGGCTCAAAAAGCTCCCGAGGCTTGCAGATTTTTGTAATTGAGGACACCTAGATTTCCGGAATAATATTAGTAATGGCAGATGACGCAAGAAACAAGCACATAAAGCATCAGCCAAAAAAAAAAATATAATGATAAATAATATTTTATTTCTTATGTCTGTACATCCCCTTCAATAATTTGTCCAAATCCTCCTTGAAGTTATTCAAACATCTCACTTCCAGAAACATTAAATTATTGTGACATAAGCATTGGGAAATTAAAATTGGGAGTAGGAGTGTGTTATAGGCCTGATGACTCTGACGAGTATAATAAACAACTGCACAGGGAAATAAAGTGAGCCAGTAAATCAGAGTCTTATAATGGAGGATTTTAATTTCCCAGATATTGACTGGAATTTGAGGGTTGGTCACTGACACACTAGCAAAGCTTTTGTGGATATTGGATGATTGTTTTCTACAGCAGCATGTTCGGGGGGTAACTAGAGGGAGTAATACTCTTGATTTGATTATCAGCAGTGATTCTTCATGCATTAAGAATCTGCAGATAAAAGAACCACTAGTTGGCAGTGATCACAGTGTGCTGAAGTGGGATTTACTCGAAGAGTTAACTACAATCAGGGGGAAAGGGATGGGTTTTTGCTTTCGTAAAGGCGACTACGATGGACTGAGACAGTATTTAAATTCTATACAGTGGGACCAACTGATGATGTTACCAACATAAAATTCAAAATGGGAAGCGTTCAAAGAATTTATCTTGGAAGCTTCTAGAATTTACATAGTAAAAGTAAAGTAAAGTGCATCCATTATCAACCCACTGCAGGATGGAAGCATCCTCAACAATTCATGCGGAGGGAAATGGACCATAATCTGCCACGCTGTTCCAGTGCGGGTTGGCAGATCGACCATATTCAGCAGTCAGGGGCTTGAACCCCGGTCTACTCAAAGAGCGTGTGCTACTGCACTCCCGCTCCTGACCACTCGACTACGGAGAACTACAGAATTTACATACCAACTAAGAAATATTGTTCAAGGTTTAGGCCTAAATGGATGTCAGATGAACTAATGAGACATATGACATGGGATACATATAAATTAATGGGTGACACAGAAGCATATGATAGATATAAGCTGGTCTGCAACCATGTCACAACGGAGGTTAGGCAGGCAAAGGCAGATTTCGGGAAATCTTTGGCAAAGGATGCAAAGAAAAACAGCAAAGAGTTCTTTATTTATGTAAACTCTAGAAGCAAAGGGATGAATCAGATTGGTCCACTTGATATCGATGGCTTAACTGTTGATGACCCTGCTCAGGTACCTAACAAACTAAATAAATATTTTGCATCTACGTTCACACATGAGGAATTATTCAGGGTGGGGAATGCCCGAGGCGAATTAAAATCTGGCAGTGAGCTAGATGATTTTGTAATAACTAAGGGCAAAGTGGAGGAGAAATTATTGAAGAATTATGGCTGAGCAAACCCTTAGCCATATTTATGAGAGCTTCCTTGGAATCAGGGGAGATACCCATGGACTGGAGATGTGGAAATGTGATCCCAATTCACAAAGGAGGATCAAAGTGCGACACAAGTAATTACAGACCTGTTAGTTTAACTTCTGTTCCAGGGAAATTAATGGAGGCACTGGTTAAAGAAGCATTGCAGGATCATCTAGACAAGACTTCAGTTATAGTTCGGACACAGCATGGTTTTGTTTAGGGGAAGTCTTGTCTGAACAATTTGATTGGATAGTATGATGCAGTCACGATGGAACTGGATGCAGGGAATAACTTTGATATTATATACTTGGATTTTAGAAAGGCTTTTGATACTGTTGCACATGGAAGACTGCTGCACAAATTGGAGCAGTGTGGCAATGGAGGCAAATTGCTGCTATTGATAAAGGGATGGTTGAGTGGGAGAAGACAGAGAGTGGTAATTAATGTGTGGTAATAAACTAGACACTGCTCTTCGTGAACTAATTTTATTAGTGGAGTCCCTCAGGGTTCAGTGTTCGTTCCATTGTTTTCTGGATATACTAATGATATTGATGATGGTATATCAGGCTTAATGTCCAAGTTTGCAGATGATACGAAGGTCGGCCAGAGTTGTTAATGACACTAATGACAGTACGCTGCTGCTGCAACAGGATCTAGAAAGGTTAAGCAGATGGGCTGAGAGGCGGCAACTGAAGTTTAATATTGACAAATGTAAAATACTACATATGGGAAGCAGTAACCCCAGAGTAACGTATCAACTCTGTGGTACTACACTGACAGTGATCGAGAATGAAAAGGACCTGGGGGGTAATTATGCAGGCAGATATGAAGTTTTCTGAGCAGAGCAGACGGTAAGCAAGCTCATGGTGTCTTGTCAATGATATACAGGAATATTTTTAGCAGGGATAAGGAGGTGATTATCTCCTTTTATAAGGTAACGGTTAGGTAACATCTTGAGTACTGTATATAGAGGTCTGGAGGCCTCATTTTAGGAAGAATGGACAGCTGCTGGAGCGAGTGCAGACAAGCAACAAGATAAGTGTATGGAACAAAGGGTTGCTCTTACGAAGAAAGGCTTAAGTTTTGCAAATTACAGTGTCTGTAGACTAAACACCTGCGAGGTGATCTGATTGAGGTGTATAAAACCTTGAATGTTTTGAGCACTCTCAGTGCTGATGAAATTCTTCCTCTTGCTCAGAATAATCGCCTGAGAAGGCATAAATTCAAATTGAAAAAAGACGGTTGTAGGATAGACGTGCGGGAGTTTTTCTTTAGCCAGCGTGTGGTTGATTGCTGGAACAAACTTCCATTTGTCGTTGTAGAAGTTGATAGCTTAAATGGATTCAAGCAGAACTAGACGAACGTTTGGAGCGAGTGGATCGGTGAAATTAGAAGATTTTTTTTTTTTTTCTTTTGGCTGATGCTATATAAGCTTGCTTTCTTGCATCATGTGCCTTTACTAATGCTAATGCAAATGTAGTAGTTAACTATCTTAGCTCTTATCTTTCCTTGATATCAGCTGCAAATTTTTATATCACTTCCTCTTCGTTGAAGTCATTTAAGAAAATCAAAAGCAATAGTGACACCACTGTCGATCCTGTGGAAATCCCACTCCTTTCGTTAACCAATCTGACGAATATCAAAAACAAATTTTACTAGTCAATATCTATAAAATATGAGTAAACACGAATATATTAACTCAGTACTAAAATATATTGTATATCAAATTACAGTATCGGGCGAACGAAGCAACTAACCCTACTTTTTCCTGTAGACTCTCAATTAAACTTGTGGAAGCACATTGGCAGTTGCGCAAGTGCCTCAATGAAATCAAAAATTAATCCTATAAAGTTCATTCCCTTCTTTTCATCTTCTTTTCATCGTAGGCGTGCGTCAAAGATCAACGATATCATGGTGTATTTATTATCAAGTAGTTCACAGTGATTTTCTAATATCATAACTCACCTCTTGCTGTTTACGTTCCGGTTCAAAATATCAAATCATAGTCCCTCTTATCTTTTCTTAAGTAAACGTTGCAAAGTTTCTGATAAAATCGAATTTAAGGTAAGCTGTATGGCTTCTAATAATACGGAAATAGTCATGATCGATTTTTAATAATTTGAAATTATATACAGGGCGGCAAGAAAACTGACACCGTGAAGAGGCCTTTAAAAAAGTCTGCAGTTTCTGAGAGGACCATAAAAACTGGTTTCGAATCCTCTCAGAAACTGCATTAATTCCATTAACGCTCTTAATTCCATGGAACTTGGCATTTCATTTTCCAACACGATAATGCTCTCCGCCCATTAAACCAGGCTCGTTCTCACCTAATTGGAGGAAAATTGGATGAACATTAACTTGGCTCAACCAGAGTCGTCGTTTGAATCGTAGATAACACATTTGAGGTGAGATCAAGATGTAACTAAACAACTAATTTCTTTAATAAAAAAACAAAGTTTTATAATATTATTATTGGTGTCCAAATAATTTTTAGAGATGGTGTAGTTCGTCACTACAGTAAGTGTAATACGATCGAAGAAAACCTTTAAAAATGGCTGGATTTACAATTTCGGCTCTCGCTCAAAAAAGCTCCCGAGGCTTGTAATTGAGCACGATTTTGAGGACACCTAGATTTCCGGAATAATATTAGTAATGGTAGATGACGCAAGAAACAAGCATATAAAGCATCAGTCAAAAAAAAAAATATATGATAATAAATAATGTTTTATTAGTTATGTCTGTACATCCCCTCCAATAATTTGTCCAAATCCTCCTTGAAGTTATTCAAACTACTCATTTCCAAAAACATTAAATTCACAATAATTATTTCTTAATATGAGAGAGTTTGTTAGCTATGTCATAACAAACTTTTCACACATCTTTCAACAACAACATGCAGCACTTGACAGAGATCCAGTGGTAAAACTATTACACTGTCAATGTAAAAAAGTCCGCCATCAAACCAGGTAGTTGACCCTACCGCAGAGTTGAGGAGGACAGCGGCTGCATGGTATACGGTTAAAGTTCATGTAGGACTCTGTAGAAATCTGGAAGGGATGGTAGCCGGATCAGAATTTGCAGTTCCGCTTCTGCGCAGATGTTGGACAAACTTTCTCTTCCCACGGTCCATCTGTTCTTGTTCCATTCCTGCACATTTGGCGTACTACTTCGTTCGGTCTTTGAATAGTCTTGTTATGTCTGTACAACTGTATGTTCAAAGACAGGCATGTTATGGAGTACGAACCTACACTGGTGTGCAAAAATTAAGGGCCAACACTATTTCTAAAGGTTACAACCGCAAAAAAAAAATCAAACGAAACAGCCTGTGGCGATTTGCATAATTGTGGCCGTTCAGTAGAAAGCTGGTGCACATGCAAAAATTTGAATCGTGATCAGAGGGCTCACATAAACAGGTAAAAGCAGCAGTTATGTGCAAATTACCGAATGGTGAGCACGATTGTTACAGACGTTCGATTGGTTTCATACAGTGCTACAAACAACGAAGTGGCCAGTAGACAACATCTGGATAACTTTACCCGGGTCGAATAATTGAGAAGCTCGAGGAAGGTCGAAGTGCGAGGAGTGTGGCTGCAGAGTTCTGTATCGCCCATATCATCTCACGTGCGTGGTCGGCCTTCAGAACGACAGATACAGCTGTTCGAAGGACCAGTGGTGGTGGTGGTCGTCCACGAAAAACAACGCCAATGATGACTGCTATATTCTCATACAGGCCAAGAGGGACCGACACCAGACAGCGGGATCCATTGAAAACCAGCTGCAGAAGACGCAGGATATCGCGGTTTACTGTGGCCAGGGGACTCCACAAAGGTGAACCGTTTGCCAGACAGCTAGTACGCGGTGTCCCTTTAACGCCTGTCCATCGGAGACACCGTTTACTGTGGTGCATTGACCACAAGGACTGGACAGCAACGCAATGGGATAAGGTACTCTTTACTGATGAGGGTAGATTCAGTCTCAGCAGCGATTCTGGACGTCAGCTAATCTGGCGAGAGGCACACGGTATCACCCCGCAAACGTCAATGAAAGGGATCGATATGGCGGTCGAGGTGTTCTCGTCTGGGGAGGCGTTATCTTGGATGGACGTACAAAACTGAAGTTTAATATTGACAAATGTAAAGTACTACATATGGGAAGCAGTAACCCCAGAGTAAAGTATCAACTCTGTGGTACTACACTGACGGTGGTCGAGAATGAAAAGAACCTGGGGGTAATTATGCAGGAAGATATGAAGTTTTCTGAGCAGAGCAGACGGTCTGCAAGCTCATGGTGTCTCGTCAATGATATACAGGAATTTTTCTAACAGTGATAAGGAGGTGATTATCCCCTTTTATAAGGTAATGGTTAGGAACATCTTGAGTACTGTATATAGAGTCTGGAGGCCTCATTTTAGGAAGAATGGACAGCCGCTGGAGCGAGTGCAGACAAGCAACAAGATAAGTGTATGGAACAAAGGGTTGTTCTTACGAAGAAAGGCTTAAGTTTTGGAAATTACAGTGTCTGGAGACTAGGCACCTGCGAGGTGATCTGATTGAGGTGTATAAAACCTTGAATGGTTTGAGCACGCTCAATGCTGATGGAATTCTTCATCTTGCTCAGAATAATCGCCAGAGAGGGCATAAATTCAAATCGAGAAAAGACGGTTGCAGGATAGATGTGCGGGAGTTTGTCTTTAGCCAGCGTGTGGTTGATTGCTGGAACAAACTTGCATTTGTCGTTGTAGAAGTTGACAGCTTAAATGGATTCTAGGCAGAAGTAGACAAAAGTTTGGATCGAGTGGATGGGTGAAATTTGAAGATTTTTTGTTTTTTTTTTTCTTTTGGCTGATGCTATATAAGCTTCATGTGCTATATATGCATCATGTGCCTTTTAATTCCATGGAACTTGGCATTTCATTTTTCAACACGATAATGCTCTCCACCCATTAAACCAGGCGTGTACTCACCTGATCGGAGGAAAATGAAGTACCACATTAACTTGGCTCAACCAGAGTCGTCGTTTGAATCGTAGATAACACATTTGGAGTGGGATCAAGATGTAACTAAACAACCAATTTCTTTAATAAAAAAAATCATAGTTTAATAATATTATTATTGGTGTCCAAATAATTTTTAGAGGTGGTGTAGTTCATCACTATAGTAAGTGTAATACGATCGAAGAAAACCTTTAAAAATGGCTGGATTTACAATTTCGGCTCTGGCTCAAAAAGCTCCCGAGGCTTGTAATTGAGCACGATTTTGAGGACACCTAGATTTCCGGAATAATATTAGTAATGGCAGATGACGCAAGAAACAAGCATAAAAAGCATCAGCCAAAAAAAAAATATATATATATAATAATAAATAATGTTTTATTTTTAATGTCTGTACATCTTCTCCAATAATTTGCCCAAATTCTCCTTGAACTTATTCAAACTACTCACTTCCAGAAACATTAAATTCACAATAATTATTTCGTAACATGAGAGAGTTTGTTAACTATTTCATAACAAACTTTTCACACATCTTTCAACAACAACATGCAGCACTTTACAGAGATCCAGTGGCAAAACTATTATACTGTCAAAGTAAAAAGACCGCCATCAAACCAGGTAGTCGAACCTCCCGAAGAGTTGAGGAGGACAGCGGCTGCATGGTATACGGTTCAAGTTCATGTAGGACCCTGTAGAAATCTGGAAGGGATGGTAGCTGGATCAGAATTTACAGTTTCGCTTCTGCGCAGATGTTGGACAATCTTTCTCTTCCCAGGGTCCATCTGTCCTTGTTCCATCCTTGCACACTTGGCGTACTACTTGGTACGGTTTTACATAACATACATAACAAGAATGTTCAAAGACAGGCATGTTATGGAGTACGAACCCACACTGGTGTGCAAAAATTAAAGACCAACACTATTTCTAAAGGTTACAACCACAAAAAAAATCAAACGAAACAGCCTGTGGCGATTTGCATAACTGTGGTCGTTCGGTAGAAAGCTGGTGCACATGCAAAAATTTGAATCGTGATGAGAGGGCCCACATAAACAGGTAAAAGCAGCAGTTATGCGCAAATTAACGAATGGTGAGCACGATTGTTACAGACGTTCCATTGGTTTCATACAGTGCTACAGACAACGAAGTGGCCAGTAGACAACATCTGGATAACTTTACCCGGGTCGAATAATTGGGAAGCTCGAGGAAGGTCGAAGTGTGAGGAGTGTTCCTGCAGAGTTTGGTATCGCCCATAACATCATCTCACGTGCGTGGTCAGCCTTCAGAACGACAGATACAGCTGTTCGAAGGACCAGTGGTGGTGGTCGTCCACGAAAAACAACACCCAATGATGACCGCTATATTCTCCTACAGGCTAAGAGGGACCGACACCAGACAGCGGGATCCATTGCAAACCAGCTGCACAGGACGCAGGATATCGCGGTTTACTGTGGCCAGGCGACTCCACAAAGGTGGACCGTTTGCCCGACAGCCAGTACGCGGTGTCCCTTTAACGCCTGCCCATCGGAGACACCGTTTACAGTGGTGCATCGAACACAAGGACTGGACAGCAACGCAATGAGGTAAGGTACTCTTTACTGATGAGAGTAGATTCAGTCTGAGCAGCGATTCTGGACGTCAGCTAATCTGGCGAGAGGCACATGGTATCATCCCGCAAACGTCAATGAAAGGGATCGATATGGCGGTCGAGGTGTTCTCGTCTGAGGAGGCGTTATCTTGGATGGACGTACAAAATTCAGATACTGGAAGGCGACACTGTAACCGGTGCACGCTACTGTACTGGGGTTATCCTTCCCCATGTGCGTCTGTTCCCAGGTGCCACTGGCTCCAACTTCGTGTTTATAAATGATTACGCCACATTCCATCACATTGCAGCTGCTGATATGCTTTTGGAAAGTGAGGACATTGTTCGTATGGATTGGCCTCCGTTCCACCGATCTAAATCCCATCGAACACATATGAGACGCTCTGGGGAGACGCCTAGCGGCACGTCCACACCCACCAGAAAATGTTCACCAGCTGAAGATGGCGCTAACAGAGAAATGGACGATGTTACCGCAAGAACTTATCCACAACATTGTTCTGAGTATGGACAGGCGGCGCAAAGCCGCATCGACATTAGTGGTGGCCATATCTCCTGCTGAGAACTACCGCTTCCCTTTGTTCCATCTTTGGCAGTGATGCATCTGTATCATGGCAGCCAGTGCTATGTTGCCGTTTTTGAATAAAGTCCCTCTGTGCCGTTTTGTTTCCGTTGTTGTGTCGGTGTTGTTTCCTTCATCATTTTTGTAACTAACGAAGTTCCTTTGTTATGCTTTTCCCATATCCAGGCCACTCCTATGAGAAGATACAGGTGAAAACCTGACTGGTCCTTAAGTTTTGCACCACCAGTGTTTATTTGAACTCTTACCTCTCAAAACGAGCGATAAGTGTTTAACCGAGATTACTGAAAGAAAGAAATCTCAGTATGAAGAACAGTCTTTCTGTGTGTTAAGTTTCACCAGATTCATGTTGAGACAAAAACCAGGTTATAAATTGATGAAAGTGGCATGCTGATCACTTGATTCTGGTTATTACACATAATTAATCTCAGTACACATCAATAGTGTGTACTGAGATTAATGCATTATAGCTTTAATGTTCAGTCATGATGGGCAGCAAGCACAACCAGAATTTTTCTTTAGTGGGTGCTAAGGATCAGAGCCACTGCTTTGACCTAAAGAAAGTTACTCTGTTTTTTCGAGTGTCTTTGGGGATGGCTGAAGCCCGATAGCATTCCTCCCACCCACCGGATGGGCACCTGGTAATGGGGAGGGATTTGCAAAATTACTAAACCAGATATTCTCATATTGGAATATTCCCTGCAGCATTTCTTAATTTGGTTGAATGACTCCTATTCAAAAATAGGAGCCATTCGCAAATTAAGAAAAAAACAAAAGTTGGAAAAGGGGAGTAATTTTTAAAGTTCCAGACGTTGATAAGTTTAGAGTAGAGTTAGCTCCAGAAATAAATCATCAAGATCGTTAGATTTTAATATAACTAAAATCAAGTAAATCCATATGTTGTATAATAATTAAGATCACAAGGGGGGGGGGATTTTAAAGTATGTATATACTGTATAGCATCCTTTCCAAAAGGGAATCTTCTTTTCTGAATTCTGAACGTCCCTCATGCTGCTTATAGATAGATTTCACCATTCTATCACCAATCACACCAAAAGTAGAGAGAAGTTATTCATCATTAATTCTTTATTTGTTTCAATTGAAAAGCACATGATCCTTTAAAACAAAAATAATTGATTAAATATGGTCTTGGAGTAACGTACGCGGACAGTGGCACAAATACACATTGCGAATCGAGCCTGCACACTTCCACAAAAATATAGTCTATTTGTTACAACGAATAAAAATGATTACTGTCATGTTGAGTGACAGTAATCATTTTATTTACAGTAGAACTTTGATTATCTGTGTGCTAATAACAGTGATAGCCGGATGCATGTTACTCAAAAAAAAAAAAAAGAAACTGTTTTTATATATATTATTATTATTTTTGTGAAAATAAAACAATACGTTTTGTAGTTGACAATTTTAAGTCAAACCTAGTATAGAGTATTAAGTATGACACCATACTGCCGTTTCAACGTAAACAGTAGCACGAGGCATAGGGAGAAGTTCACACATTGTGGCTTCACAGTATATTTATTTTATATAATATACAAATAAATACTGTAATTTCTATTTGCTCATATTTAACTATCCTAATAGTTAAATATCAGCTGCTATATAATTTGCTGATATTTAACTATCCGCTGGCTGCAAATAAAAAGATAAAATATAATAAAATAATTGAAGTCACTGTCAGCGCTGTGGCCTGCACTGATAATCAAGGTTCGGCTGTATTTATAATTAAGTAAAGCACGGGTTCTTACTTCAGTGCCCAACGGCTTCACAATCTTCGCGCCAGTGACGAAAGGTGTGATTCATATCCGCGGGTTTTCAAGGTCACTATTACTCTTACAGCAGCCATAGCTTTCCAGACTGCAGCAGTATTGATTGCGTTTTTCACTTTTCACTTCCCAGACGTTTTTCACGTTTGGGAAGATGTTTATTCGTAGTAGTTGTTAGTACGTAGTTATTAGTTGTTTTTAACTGCCATTTTGTAAACGGGCTCTGTGGAGATATATAATTTTTACAAGCGTTTAAGTATGAAATTTTAAGGTTATTAACAAATACCTTTTTATAAAATATATTTAAGTGTTTTTATTGCTAATATCATATTACAGTTTTCAGTTAAAATTTGCTTTTATGCAGTAAGACTTAAGTATTTGTGAATTTCATTTTTTTTAGCCGTATTCAAGGGCGGTCCCAGGTGGGGCCTACTTGACTCTTTCTCCTTATGATCAAATTACTGTAGTTATTTTATAGTACTGGTGGCAATAATACTAGTAGTAGAAATGGCAAATTATGCAAGAAAGTAAGCTTATATAGCATCAGCAAAAAAAAAAAAAAAAAACTGCACAGTTCACCCATCCGTATCCTCCAAGGATCTGTCTAGGTCTTCCTTAAATTTATCCAATCCATCCACTTCCACAACAGATGGAAGCCTGTTCCAACAATCAACCACCTGCTGACTGAAGGCAAACTCCGCATATCTAGCCTGCGACCATCCTTCTTCAACGTGAATTTATGCCCCCTCATGTGTGTAATCTCAGCAAGTGGAAAAATGCCATTAAAATTCAGCTTACTCAATCCACTCAAGGCTTTAAACACCTCAATCAGATCTTATTGGGGTGGGGGGAAGACATGTCCATGAAGGGGTATATTTGTTAATACAGATTAATTATAATTACATTTAAATTACAATATATATATATATATATATTGTATACATAGTATATATATGCACATATATTGTAAAAAGAAAAAAGGTTATAGTTTTCCTTTTTGACATGCAAAACTACATTTTTACCGAATTTTTTATTCATGACACCTTCTTCTACTATACATTTAATATTTTTTAAATAAATACTTTAATTTAATTACAAGCACTGCATTAGAGCTACCTTGCTTATTCTTGTGGAGGATTTATCACTTCAGCCCTCCTTTTTAATATTTTTTATTTAATCTCTTTGGAGCTTCCCTCTAATCTTCCATAACAGTAATTTGGTACATAATCAGGTGTAGTCCCTTGATGAAATACCTGAATTATATAGGAACCCTTTATAGCTTGAATCAAACCTTTTCTTTCCCTTAGTCTTTTATTTCATTATATTATTTTCCCACCAATTTGAGGCTCACTATTTCTTTTTTGCTCCCTTTGCAAATTATTAATCAATTTATTAATCATTATTTTTATTTTTTCCCTTATAGCTTCTCTCCTTTTAATTGGCTCTTTGATTCGGCCTTTAATTTCGGATAATTAAACACATCTTTTAGGTTCTTCACATTATTTTATTTTTCTTACTTTCCTCTTTCTATTATTTCTGGCGCACATTGTGTTCTCTACAATTCCATCTGTATGCATTTTTCTATCACATCACACTGAATTCAAACTTAATTATATATATATATATATACACACATAAACAATACTTAAGTATTTTGTGAAGGATGATGTTTGAAGAACAGTAACCGAGATTACTGAAAGAAAGAAATCTCAGTATGAAGAACAGTCTTTCTTTGCTTTAAAAAAAGTATTCAGTAAGTTTTTTTTTTTTTTTTTTTGTGGTAATATGAAAGTAATATGGTAGCGTTGTGGCCTAGTGACAGGCGCTAAATATTTTGTGCACACTCACACATGGAGAAAAAGATTTATTTGAATCAAATATGCGTATAAATGTAGGCAAATAATTTATTTGGTAGATATATGGTAATTGAAATAAATATTTCTTTGAATTAAATAATTTATTTGTAGCTATTAGAACACTTTTTGCTTCTGGTAATACGTATTCGAAGGTCCATTGAAAGTGGCTAATATTTTGCTACTGGCTTGGAGAAAGACGTCTGTTTTTCTCCTAGTAAGTAGTGGTACACGAAAGATACGTGTTTCTTTAGTGGCGCTTTCATCGCCACAGGGGAATCACCGATATCCATGCGCGCTGTGCTTTAGTTTCGATATTGCATGTTGTGTTGTGTGGTGTGTGTGTTGGTGCGCAGTTAGTGGTGCTGGACAGAAGTGCATGACCAAAGAGAACCACCAAAGTAAGTTGCTTTTACGTTATTAATTAAAAAAAATAAATAACGCGCATTTTAATTAATGCGCGTTATTAATTAAATAAAATACGTTAGTTATTGTGCATTGAGTGAAAATGTCTAGCGATTTATAAACCATAAGTATTCGAAAATGACTGCCTTTGATTTCTTGGAGTTTTATTTGTATCAAATCTGGATAATTTAGTGTAGGTATTGTTTTTAAACATCTTGAGATGGTTATGGATACTGTGCTTACTATACTATCGTTTGTCACGTGTTATATCTCACTGTGCGAATCGATCACATGACAATTTTCCTTATTCTATGGCAGCCATTGATTAAAACTATCGCAACAGGCGAGAACAATTAGCGAAATTTTTTTTAGCGTTATATTTAGTATAAAGTTTAATTATTAGGAATGAATTTCAAACAAGCGATACATAAAAGGTTTTTCTGTTATTTAATGCATATGGGTCGCATTTGTATATATCACTAATATCAAAGAAGCTAAATATTCTTAGTTTCCAGTGATTTGTCGTATCAAGATGGCTATCCGCGATATCTGTGAAACAACTGCGTGATCATTCTTAACCTTAATAATCGGAATAAATCAGAAAAATAACTGAGATGTGTGTTGGAGGAAGAGGAGTAGTG
Source organism: Mastigoproctus giganteus (assembly GCF_048544385.1). Classification (NCBI taxonomy): domain Eukaryota; kingdom Metazoa; phylum Arthropoda; class Arachnida; order Uropygi; family Thelyphonidae; genus Mastigoproctus; species Mastigoproctus giganteus. The sequence goes on from NC_143576.1 coordinate 219,127,504, forward strand.
GCACTTACTAGCACGCAACTGTTAAGGTATTTACATGTAGAACGCAGGTGGCCGCGTACCGGAAACCAGCAGCACATGCAGCCGAAGCTTCTCACTGGCTATGAACACATAGAAAGCATCTGACCAGTGCAACTTCTCGGTTTGCGATGGGGTAAAGTTTTGCACTGGTTAACTGCTTGCTATGTGTCAGTGCCGGATTAAGGTACAGGCTAGTAGGGCTCTTGGCTGGGCTCCATTCTTCCTTAGGCGCCCAATTTTATAAATCATGGGGGAAAAAAATATATATCCTTAGTAAAAGGGCGCCAAAAATTTTTTCTGCTCGTGTGCGTAAATAGCTTGGTGCGGCCCTGCTATGTGTTCGTAGCCAGTGAGAAGCTTCAGCTGCACGACGCTGCTGGTTTCAGGTAAGTGGCTGCGTTCTACGTGTAAGCACCCTTATTAGTGTAACAAATAACTGGTTTCTGATAAGCGTTAATGCTTAGTAAACTGAAGCCGTGTGCGCGCGCGCGCCCGCTTCATCAGAGATCGGTATAACAGAGTACTTTATTAGCTTCTATCAAGTGTTAAAAAGCATAATAGAGACGCTGTGTGTGTGTGTGTGTGTGTGTGTGTGTGTGTGTGTGTGTGTGTGTGTGTGTGTGTGTGACAGCTGTAGCAGAAATTTTCCTCCTTTTCCCTGCTAGAAAAATTCCTATGATATATAGGAATTTTGCTAGCAGGGAAAAGGTGATCGTCCCTCTGTATGAGGCAATGGTCAGGCCACGCCTTGAGTACTGCGACAGGTCTGGAGGCCTCATTTTAGGAAGGATGTAGATTTGCTTGAGCGTGTATAGAGAAGGGCAACAAGATTGGTGAGGGGAATGAAGGGATCCTCTTACCAAGAGAGGCTTAATGCTGCAAATTTCAGTGGCTGGAGACTAGGCACTTGCGCGGTGATCTGATTGAGGTGTATAAGGCCATTGAGGTGTATAATGGGTTGAGCACGCTGAATTCTGATGGGATCCTTCCACTTGTTCAGATTACGAACCTAAGGGGGGCATAAATTCAAATTAAGAAAGGACAGATGTAGAATAGATGTGCGGAAATTTGCCTTTAGCCAGCGGGTGGTTAATTGCTGGAACAAACTTCCATCTGTCGTTGTGGAAGTTGATAGGTTGAATAAATTTAAGGAGGAACTGGACAGGCATTTGGAGGGAATGGTGTGATTTTTTTTTTTTTTTTTTTGGCTGATGCTGCATAAGCTCATACGCTTGGTTTCGTGCATCACTTGCCACTACTTGTGACCGCGTTGCGGGTATGACCAAATTCTGAACGGTTTTTGCCTAGTGAAATAAGGTTATGTTAGTTACGCTAGTAATTCGGGTCGAATTCAAGCAAAAGAAGCCACTTCCTCTGGAGTTGTACCCATAATCTGAAATATAACCGAATTTTCTTAGTTTCCCATAGATATAAACTTAATATATAAAATAGAATTTTATATATTTAATTATATAAAATTATACACACGGTATATGTGTATGAAAAGAATTTTTTTTTTCTCACTCTAAAAGAAAAAGTGAGTTATTGATACCTTGCAGTGTATTTGAAAATTAATTAATTCACTAAAAATGTACTTTCTTATGTGGTCCTGCAAGTAGATGCATGTTTTTATCTCATGTGATTTCACCTATTCCCCCCCCCACAAAAAAAAAACACATTTCCATTTAAGATTCCAGAAAATGCTAAATGTTCATGATTGTGATTTTTATGAAGATTATAAGGTTAGTTCTTGCTTTTTAAAATTTCTATATAAAAAATGAATAATAGGAATTTTGATGTCAACATGATACATTTTATTCATACCAAGGTGGTCGACTGGATTTAAGGACCTGTTGCGAATCGAGGAGCTTAGAGGGGAACAGGTTCTGTGTGTTATTATCAGACAGTCAGTCTAAAACACTGATGGATCCAATATCTTTCTATTATAGAAGAAACATTCGCAAGAAACTGTTCTGTTTCTTGCGAATTCCTCTGACCGTGTCGTCCTGGAGTATAAACAGAAAATTTTGGTTTACGTTCTCCAAACTTAACCACGTAGTTTTAATTACAACTCTGTAATACTTATCTTTTCCCTCGCCCACATTAAAGCTTACAATACTGCATTAAAACAACATTTAATCCATGAATTTCTTTTATTTATTTCCTCTCCCTCATATAAACTGTGTATTGTATTGTATTGTATTTTTAATGAAATTTGGGATGATTCGACAATTGTTTCATATTATAATATTATAAATTCAATAAAATTTATTACATGCGGACGGATATCTGAATACAGTATGCACATATGCAAACGCGCTTAAAAATGATGATAATAATAATAATAATTTTGTTGTGTAGTAGAAAAATTAAAAATGTAAAAAGGATCAAGTTTCTGTTTATATTTTGGAATGGTTAGAGGCGTTCACAAAGGTTACGAAAAATTACACGAAGGTTATGGTCGCTTGGGTTGTTGATGCCTACGGAGTATATGTCGATAATATTTCTTCGGGTTAGTGTTGTTTGTTTGGACTACATTACCACAGTAACCATGACAGTGGCTCACGCAACCTTAGCAATGTGTGTCATATATTTTCTCTGTAGAAAACCTAGGCCGATGATAGGTCAACAGCTTTGAAACGGTGACTGTCTGGGTGGTGGTATCCACTGAAGAATAAAAACGATGCCTTCACACTACGTCCGTGGTTTAATTTATGGTTAAACTATGGTGTATCTGCACCGTTATTATACAGTCATATCTTTTCTTAGGGGTTTGGCCTAGAGGCACTGCTGGATTGTGGTGGGCTGGGTTCGGCATATATTTAATGTAAAGGTGGGGTATTTTCCTGTGGAAAATAGACAACTTATCGCAAACGTTGGAGCAAGTCAAGTGGTTATTTGTGGTGTATCAAGTGTTTTCCATTTTTACATCATGGAATGAATGCTTGTACCAACACATAGAAGTTCCACTGATACATCAAGTTTATCTTACACTGATACATCAAGTTGAAGTGTCATTGGATTCATGTGTATTGCAAAGGATGGAATGCAACATTCCGTAGTGTGAGAATGTCTAAGTACGCTGACAAAAAAAAAAAAAAAGGTTAAAAAGCGGGATTGCCTTTGATTAAAAAAAAAAAAAATTGGACAGTACTGGACCGTTTCATGATGAATCAGCAAAGACTGTGAACATTTCCTATGAAATAGCTTCTCTAATCTTACAGGGAAGCAAAAAAAAAAAAAAAAAAAAAACCTCAAACAGTTGAAGAAACTCGTGTGAAATCTTGCATTCTGAGTGGTACCAAATTTTTGTTTGAGGTATGAAAAGAAATGTTAGAATTTTCTTATCCAATTTTACAGTCAGAATTGATGAATGAGTTGAGGATATTAAACTTCAGGTTTTGGAAAACATCAACTTTTTATTTTATTTTTATTATTTATTTTTTTATGAATCGTCCGATGTTGGAAACTATTTGACTATTTAACTATTCTGTTTTCTCAAGCCCTGGAGACCATCATACAACTGTGATGTCTTTGAAGCTTCGTCGAAATTTATCACAACAAATGAACAGCATTAGGAGAAATTGGCTGCAGTTTTCTTAGATATTTGTTAAAAATCCTGCTGATAAAACCAACGATGCCGAGTCACTATCAGAACTTTGAAAAAAAAAAAAAAAAAACTCTTCTGCCTTTCAGGACGTATTGCATTCATTATTCATGGCCAGCCATTGGCTTCCAAAACTGCCCAGCGAACTATGAGAAGTTCTCAACCTCGCTATCAACAAACCTCACTAAATGGACCAGCCATAATTCGGACACTATATATGTATGCTTTGTATTTATTCAGAATAGAGATTTTCATACTCCATTCTAAACTTTTTTTTTCTCTTCAGAATTTTTTACAGGCACTTTTATAAAATAACAAACTGCTCATAGGAAAGTTGGTACAAAGCATTGAGATTGGAGAATCCGCCTGCGCACCTTTTTTCTCTGAGATTATATATATATATATATATATATATATATATATATATATATATATATATATATATATATATATATATATAATGAGATAGTTAAATAAAGCAGAAAAGTTAAGTAGAGAGGGAAACTATAGCAAATATCAAAGTATGGCAAGTTAAAATAAATATAGGATAAGTGAAAAGTGAATTTCACCATTGAGAAAAAAAGGTGGTAATTGAGAGGAAGAGATTGAAGTGAAGCATCATAGATTTTTTTTTTTAAATGACATGAAAGGTATTAGAAATCTATAGTACTTAGTACCATGCGTGGGTTGAAGGTTGAGAAGACAGTTGTTGACAGACTTGAATTTCTGTACATTGTAATTTTCATGAAATATGTGTGAAGGGAGGTTGAAGTTGGAGAGTAAAAGGATGCTGACCGGTTGCGGCTCGTGTTCGTACTGATTTTGAAGAGAGAGAGCGGGAATTATAGAAGCCAATTCAGAAGAACAGTGCCCATGGAAGAGTTTATAGAAAATGCATGCAGCAGAAACAGAACGTCTGTGCTGCAGACAGTGTGGAGAGACTTGGGTCATTAATTAACCTGAGAAGAGACCATGACCAAGTTGCGATCTGAGGTACCTAGAGGACCACTCACCTCGACCGTGTACTTAGAAGTGTTGTTTGTAAGAAAAAGATTAAAAAAAAAAAAACGTTGACTGTGTGATTAGGATTGTCTGGTATTCTGGTAGCTAAACGAACAGTTTTTGAGGCGGCGCCTCTGTAGCTAGGTGGGCGGGAGCAGCAGTGCGTAGCACACGCTTCTTGATTAGACCTGGGTTCGAACCCGTGACCACCAAATACGGAGGATGCGGAAAGGTCAGGGAATGACCACCGCATATCCCCGGAGCAATATGGCCTTAGTTGCTAATGCTCATAAAAACCAAATAACAACAACAACAACAGTTTTTGAGGTTATTAGTACTGTAATTGCAAAAGCCTTAGCATCTCGGCCAGCTGGATTCTCGTGACTAGAAAACGGAAGCCAGCTGGAGTTGTAAACATTAAAATCACCAAGGAAAATTACCTCACTGTTAGGACAGTTGGTCTGGAGAAAATCAAGTTTCGAAGCGAGAAAGCCAAAGAGTTCCTCCAAGTGATTAGCTGGAGAACGATAGAGGCAACAGATGAATCTAACAGAATAGAGTAGAGAAATTTGAAGCCAGAGAAGATCGAAAAGAGGAGATTATTAAGTCTCTGACAAGGAATATTAGAGCTGACATATGCACAAGTACCATCTTTGAAGCGAATTATAGGTAATCTCTTGTGAATTATAGGTGTTATTTATGATAGGTATTGACTGAGTGGTCGAGGATTGTTATAGGAATTGAATTTTAAGTTGGAGAAATGCTGCTCGTAATGATAATTGTGTTGTTGAATTATAGATATTGTGAAATGGGGGTGTTACGAAAGTTTGAATGATAGATTGAACGTTTCAGGTTTTGTTGAATTGAGCATCATTTGATTAGAAGGTAATCTGTATAATTAATTAGGGTGAGACAGAGGCAAATTTTGAGAATGCTAATTGTGGCTACATTAGATTAACTGAAATTGCACTGTAGTATTAAGAGAATGGATGAAAGTAAGTCAAAATGTAACAGATCGGAAATTTAATGAAGGAAAATAATTATTAGTGATGATTCCTCTTTATGTGTTGTATATGTGTAAATAGCCTTGTTGTGTAATAATTATTTCGTTATTCTATTTTGTGTCAGCCTCAATTGCTCACGTGGTAGGTAAAACAATATATATATATAAATAAATAACCCTCATGAATCTTCTGATCATATTGAGAATTAACACAGCAGTCAGTTTACATTGTGGGTTTTAGTGTCCCGAATGAAATCGTTGTCTCAAGGATATATATAGAGGTCTTTTTTATACTCTTACCGTTAACAAGTTTTATTAAAATACTAAAATTTTAAATTAGATGCTTTGTTTTGAGGGGGGGGGGGGTGGAATAGAAAGTTTCTCTTGGAAGAGGCATTGCTGAGAAGATAATGATGCACTGGTTACTAGCTACAGTTGTATAACGAAATGCAGTTATTCTTATCTAATATATGTATGGGGAGCCCAGATATCGGACCATTATCTCAGAGCGTTAGTCATGTTTCCTGGAATTGTTTACAAGTATAACACCCGGTGTGGTTGATCGATTAATAGAAGCATGCTTTGACCTAGATTCTGCAACGCGAAGTAATTTCTTTTCATTTTTTCTGGATCTCCTAGGATACTGTGAATGGACTTTGGATGTCACATTATTCGTGATGTATTCCGTAGTAAATAAAAGGTTGGTGTACATGTTGTATGAATTTTTTGGACCTGGCGTACACACATCAAAAATTTGAATATATAGGAGTCATCTACCACCTAGTACACTACCACCTAGTACACTACGACACAGAGGGGCGGCATTCCTGTGTGGTATGGACACCACACCTCGACTCCTGCTTACGTTGGTTCACACCTGGGCGGTGGTCACTTCCAATATACTAGGTGCAGTATTTCAGGACTTGCAAACTGGAGTTATACCCAGGGCTAACAGTCACCATCGTGAAGGCGCAAGCAGAGGATTTCGTTGTGGCAGAACGACCGGCCTCCGCCAAAATTCGGTCCACTTGACTCAAGTTCACCTGTATATCAGTTCTATCAGCATTTTCACTGCCCAGTTAGCAAGTCCTAGCTTGTCATGCCTAAGAGAATGTAACAGGCCTCAAGGACCACACTGAAATACGTGCCAGTTTGTGGCACACAAAGCGTTTTATTTGGCATAGGTGAAATGTTGGTAATATTTGTTTCATTTTAAACAAAAACCACGCCGTTCGTAAAAAACAATAGGTTTTAAAAAATATTTTTAAACATATTTTTGTGTTTTGCTACTTTGTAAGATATACAAAGCACACCATATGTTTGAATCACCGGTATGCCACAAAATACATTAATATTCTTGTAAACATGTGAACTCTGGCCCTATTTGGCCGTCGAATAGGGATGAGGTGTTTATGTGCCCGCGTCAGCTGTTCAGAAGTGTGTCCCCCCCCCCCCCCAGATAACCGCACAAGTGAATTTACACCATTAAATTCCTCTGTTTTTGCATCCTTTCCGGCCTTGCGTCTAACGTAGGTAGAGGCGAATTCAGAATTTTTTTATTGGGGAGGAGATATTGCGATGGCGATATATTTATTGTTCAAATTGAGCTCGAATTTAGTTTGAATTTATCTCCAATTTTTAAGCAGCCTAGTATAGATTGAAAATATAAATTGTGATGAATATTTAATGAAACCTGGCATTGTTTTGTCATTTGAAAATTGTAACCCTTCTGCGTTCTATTTACATATTTGCAGATCCTTTGATCTCTTCAGTGAGAGCGGCTGAAACAGGGGGTGATGGACCGATTAAGCTTACGCTCACATCCACATATGATTAATTTATTAAAGAATTAATTTTCTTGTTTCCTTTAATATTAATCTACCGTATATTCAGCGCAGTGTTGACGTCTATGTTTTTTTTTTCCCTATGAAATTCGTGCTTACTCATAATTATACTCCCCTTAAGTCTACCCCTTTTTATTCGCATCTCCCGTAATACTATACTATAGACGTACTACAATAAAATCTGCGCCAAGAACCACTACTTTTTAATTAAATTAAAACTTTGGTAATTTAAAACTTTATATTATCAAACCACTATTATTTAATATCCCCTTATGTGGATCGGGAACCAAACCTAAAGACAAGACCGGTCTAGAGATGAGAAGTTTCGATTGTGCAATCGTGTCATCCCTTGTTACCTGTTATTACAATTTGGATTATCTGTAAACAAGGTGTACTTTAAGAAAGTGACAATCTTGAAAGTTTACTTTCCGATAATCTGAGAAGTTATGTTTGCTTGAATTTTGAAAAATGGTTTTGGATGAGAGTTTGAGGAGTTTAAGGTGGATGATGTCGCTACTACAGCAACGCCAACACCAGAAGAGCTGTTGACCATCAAGAAAAATGAAGCAGTGCAAGTTAAAAAGCACACACGATGACTGGAAGCATTGTTGATAAGAAAACAACGTCATCTGATATGGTCTGTACCATAGTTAAGTATGCGTGTGCAAGACAAACTCTGCAAATGAAATTGGAATCTTTTAAATATGATTAATTTATTAAAGAATTAATTTTCTTGTTTCCTTTAATATTAATACCCTGACTTTGCTTTTCTGGTTCAAAAGTTCAATGTATAATATTAATTATACATTTCCATTTCAGTTATGTTCTCATTGTTTCTCTCATAAAATAAAAGAAAATGTGAAAAAAATATTATACCATTAGACCTCGTTATTACAAAAATTGAAAGTTTTAAGTTCCTTCTATTAATGAAATTCTACTATATAATCTTTTCCGAGATATCAGCTGTGATTTAAAGACTGCACAGGCTCCTCGACTGCAGTAATTTCAAGCCCAAATGGGGAAAACGCGTGATCTATCAGACTTGGAAAAAAATCTTATTGTAAGTGCACCTTTAGCATGAGCCATGATTCAAGAATCGAAAAACATAACTGGTTTCTCAGAAGCATCCATCTCAAAGATTTTTAATGACTGGAAAGCAAGCGGTTTTTCCACAATACTTTAAGAGCGAAGTCGTCGTACCCTAAGGAGCATTGTGCGGAAAATTAGGACATCAATTAAGCCTAGAACTGCCCCTTTTCAGCCCGTATCATGCGCAGAGAATTGAAGAAATTGAGTATTGACAGTTGCCTGTCTATTGGGAAGCCACTGATTTCAGAGAAAAACAAAAATGGTGCCGAGAATGTTGTGATTGGACAGTGGAACAATGGCAGCAAGTCTTGGTCGGACGAATCACTATACACTTTGTTTTGTACTGGGTAAGTAGAGAGTGTGGCGAGAACCTTACGAAGTGATGTACCCTGCTTTAGTGCTGTAGTCGTAAAATTAGCAGAAGATATACCTACGAATGTTACAAAAAGCAGAGAGTATACTGTGCATATCAGGCTTATTAATCGAATTCGCTTCGGTCGCATAGAATAAAACAAGTGATTTTTAAACATAAAATTCTGTAATTTGGTAATCAGCATATGAGAAACTTATTTTTTTAATTTTCAGTAAATATTTTAATAATATTTGTTTTTTTTAAAGTCTTTCAAAAACCTGAAGGTATACACTATTCACCTAAAAAAATCTGGAGTGTATACGGCGTTATATTCTCCACTTTTTTGAGTAGACCGGGGTTCAAGCCCCTGACTGCTGAATACGGTCGATCTGCCAACCCGCAATGGACCAGCGTGGCAGATTATGGTCCATTTCCCTCAGCATGAATTGTTGAGGAGGCTTCCATCCTGCAGTGGGTTGATAATGGCTGCACTTTACCTCCACTACAGCCCTCCCTGCTTGTCTTGTTAAGGCATCTATTATGATATAGGGAACGTTTTCGTTTTTTTTTTTTTTTTTTTTTTTTGGCACTGACTGGGTCCGTTGATACTGGTCGAATGTCATCCAGGGAGTACCTGAATTTTGTATCAGATCTAATTAACCCTGCAGTGTTAAGTAGATCTGATACAAACTTTTATCCTGAAGGTTGATGGTCACTTTATGGATGACAATGCAACAGCTTATCGTGCCAGAATCGTTCAACAGTGGTTCGTAGAACATGACGGATTTCGATCGTCTTTCCTGACGTCTGCATTCTCCTGCTCGCAATCCTGTTGAGAATATGCGGGATATGCTGGAGACAGCTATTTGGCAACGAAGCCCTCTTCCTTCAACTTTGTCGCAGTTACGCGATATTTTGCTGAAAGAATGCTTACAATTATACCAAAACGTACAAAAACACCTGACACAATCCATGCTGTGCCCCACACTTTCTGTTATTCGAAACCAAGACGGCCCGATTCGATACTGAATAACGGTTCGTAGTTTTTTGGCCAATGTGTGCATTAATAATAAACATTTCGAACAACGATCTGGAACAGCTGGAAAGCTATGCATTTTAGTTGGAATGTCTTTTTTATGTATTTTCTCACTTTCGGAAATCAGCGCGTCCAATTATCCATATTTTCCGGTTTAGTATATTTCTACCTCTCTGAAGATCTGCCTCTATTTGGTAGTCCGTAGGTAAAAAATCATACTACCACCCACTAGCCATCGCCTTTCCCATAGGTAAGGGAACGCTCAGCTTTTCAATTTGTTGGCTTTATCATTGGACGCGGATGTCGATTCCCTTAAGTGGTGTCAGCCAATTGGCTAAGCAGGGCCTAGCCAATTACCTATCAGCATGATATATTATGATGACCTCAAGCAAAGGAAATGAATGCTTAAGTGTCTACCAGATGAAACGGGATACCAAGAGAGAAGAAACTTGCAGGTTATACAGCGTAAGTGCAGTTTACCAAGTTGAATACAGTTTTAGAACTTAAACGTGTTTTCTGCTAATGAAAATAAAAAGGGCGAAAAACGGGCCAGAAGAGCACATGATAGAGATAAAGCTAGAGATAAAGATAAAGTTAAAATTGTATTTCCCCCTCTCAGTTTACCTATTTTATTTTGCTTGCAGAATGCCTTTAATTTTGTGGCATTACTTTAACTGCATTACTTGATTTTATTTATATATATATTTGTTTACATTTTTAAGTATGGCTGACAAAGATGAAATAGTCCCTAGGTAGAGCTCACTGGTACATTACGAGAGAGAGAGAGAGTCCATTCAAATTGATGTGCTTATACAATTTTGTTGATTGGGTTTTCTTTGGATCAGTGCTTATCTGAAAATAACTATGTTGGATTTTCGTATGCTGATAAAATAATAGATGACACTGAATGGCCGCCGTATCCGAAAGGTCAGGCGCGCGGGTGTTAAATACACGTGCCTTGAGTGACCGGAGTTCAAGTCCTTGACTGCTAAATACGGTGCTGTTTCTTGTATTCTGTCTATCTTGTGAACTCCTCTGACCGTTTGGTTGTCCCGGAGTATAAACAAAATTTATTTATTTTATTAATTTTGCATTGGTTCAGAAGTTGAGAAAAAAAGATTAATCAGTTCATAATATATGAAATAAATTTTCTCTTCCTACTCCGGGACCACCAAACGGTCAGAGAAGTTCACAAGGTGAATAGCAGAAATAGCACCGTATTTAGCAGTCACGGGCTTGAACCCCGGTCACTCAAGACACGTGTATTTATACGACCGCGCGGAATCCTGTTGAGAATGTGCGGGATATGCTGGAGACAGCTATTTGAAAATAGCTGTCTCCAGCATAGACCTGTAATAATATACAGTGTCATTATAAAGTTTTTGTGCAGTTTAAATTTTCATAACTTCCGTTCTATACATGATAAAATAAATCTGTAAAAAAGGTAAGCGAAAAAATTTATTACAGTTTTGCATACGTTTATTCTTAGGATTGTTAATTCTCAACATGTCCACCGTCATTACCTATATAAACAGATGCCACACTTAACACTTGTCCTTCCAGATCGTGGTTTATTATTGACGAAACCTGTTTCTTTAAACTTTTTCATCCAATTAGTTATGGAATTTCTGTGTGGTGCATCTTTGTTGTAATGGGTTCTATTTTTGCTAAACTACAATAAAATAAATGACTCACTCTTAATACATACTAAACTTCACTAAATTACATTTATAACGTTTTTTACAGATTGATTTTATCTAGTATAGAACTGAAGTAATGAAAATTTAAAACTGCACAAGGACTGTATAATGACCTTGTATACATAATGATATACAGTACTGAATATGAATAACTGCTACTTATGTGACAGCTAGATCAATGCACATGACGGGTTGTTTCAGCGCCGAGTGACCTCGTCGATCTTGACCGACCGACAAGGTCATTAATTGCATCAAAGCGTGAGCACTGTGACTAGCACCGAAGGTTATTATTATTATTATCTATATAATGCAAAGAAGCCTGAAGCTTTTGCAACATCAGACAAAATAAAATTTCAGAGTAACCCTGTAAGGGGGGGGGGAATCACCAAGAAAAAGAAGAATGATGATACCCAGCTCAGGATCCTGGGTGTGTCAAGCCATACTCACCAGATGAGAATCCCTGGGGTTAAGGTGTGTATGGTAACCTTTAATGTATTATTATCGAATGAAATTCGTTCATTTCTTACTTTGTTAAATTTGTAATGCTGTTTTTATGTGCCCTTTCTTCCTTAGAATATTTTGGAAAAAGTCTGTAACTTGTATAAGCACAACTATCTTGTGCATATACAAGTTACAGATGTATCTTTTCCTCTATCAGATTGTGAATGTTCGTTTGGAATAAGCAGTTTTGCAGTAACTTTCTATGTCTTCTGCATACCGTTCAACAAATTGCTTTCGAAATTATCTACAGTACGAATAGTTCGTCAATCTGTCACTGCAGAATCAGATATACTGTATTGCATAACTGTGCTAAAGTCACGGATAGATGGCGCCTACAGAATAAGAAATAAAACATTCACATTTCCGTTTTTGGCGCTGCAGTCAAGGTAGCAGTAGCATTATTACGTATTGTTAGACGAATTAGTGTTTGTTTTTCTGCTGGGTTTGGGATGAAAGAAGAGGAGTAAAGTTAGTGGATTTTCATAATTAAATGTTTGTGTGGTTGGATGTATTTTGTAAACATTGAGCTATGGCAATTTTATAAAGTTTATATAAATTACTACATTCGGTTTTGTATTTAATTAGTAATGCATGAAGTTTTTCTGTTATGTAAGATTAGAACATGGAGGCGGCAGATAAAATTACGAGCTAGTCTATTGTATCTGTGGTCAGGTTGCTTGACCACAGATGTTTTTTTTTCGGAAATGAAAAAAAAAAAAAAATGTTTAGAGCGAAAAAAAAACCCCCCATTCAAGTGACGGATAGAGTTAGATGTGATTATACAACTCTGATTTGGTGTTTTCGTTTGATGAGTTTTTATCTGAAAATAAGTATGTTGTATTTTCATATGCTCATGAAATACTAGATGGAGTTTTCAACGATGAAAATCCAGATTGTTTATAAGATTGATTCCTTGTTTTACAGGCGAGGATAAAGAAGCCTTCGAACACTGACATACGATTTTGAAATTGTTTTAAAATCGTATACAGTATTTCAAATTATATATTTATTTCTTATCTACGATCTACATTTCAATTTGTTAAATTTTCTTAATTTTAATTAAAAGTAAATAAATTATAGCCTGCTATTATAGGGAAGGCGGGCACTGATGTTATAAAAGTTAATTTTCAAATTTAGATGGATAATAATTAAATTTTAATGTAGAATTCCCGTTCATGATCTTTCAGAAAGGCTTATTACGAAAGAAAACTTGATGAAATGCATGATAGTTTCAAGTTAATGCATCGACGCCGAACCAAAGCATGAGTAAAAAGACTTCTGTCGAAATCCTCCTCATACGGTTAGTGAGGTAATTTGTAGGAGTCGTTTACAATATTTACAGTTTATTTAAGGGCGTGGCCTACGTGTCCCACCCGCTGCGTTGGCTTCGTTCAGTGAGTTCACTGATATTTATCAGGATTCACCATCTAAAATCAGTTTTGGACCTTGTGTTACTGCTACATTTAAAATAGGAAATGTTTGTCTCTTTTTCATTTTAAGCGATTTTATTTGAAAAAAAAAAAAAAAAAAAAAAAGGTCTTTATCGCGAGTAGGGGCATTATAAACTTCCGTAGTATAGCCAGCAGTTCTACATAGCTAAATGCATAATGAAAAGCGAACATTTTTTGCAGCCTTTTTTTTTTTTTTCTTCAAATAAAACCAATTTACGTTCGTTTCAGAAGTACTCCAATGACGTTTTTCACGCTTTATGCTAAAAATAATAACAAAAAAAAAAAAAAGTTAAGGCAAAATTTAAAAATCTAAACGGTAATACGTACTTAGTCCGAGTTTAATATTCAAATTAAAAAAATATCCAAAATAAAATAGGAGAAAAGATTTCAAACTTAAATTGAAATTTGACAGAATTAAATTGAAAATGTAAATGTGAATGTTTTATCGTTTCCATGTGAATGGATGTTCGTGATGGGAAGTTAGATGCAAAATTCAAGCAATCGGGAAGGTAACTCTAGTGCAGCTGAACATGTATAGTGAGAAGATCTTAATACTCCCGATTAGCAGTTACTGTATTTCTTATGAGGGATATCTTCCTATATCTGTGGGGAATTGGCTGAGCCTGACCTTAGAATAGCATTGCAACTCCTTGTGGTGTAGTCTTCTCCGACTGCTGCGCCTCTTTGTGCTGCAGTCAGTGGCGGATTACCCATTAAGGCAATGAGGCACGTGCCTAGGGGCCCTAGGCTTTGGTGGCCCCCAAGCCAAGACATTTTCCTATAGTGTTCTAAAATAGATTAATGTTTTCAGTAAACATCATAAAAATCTTGATTAATTTAAGCGAAATTTAAAAAAAAAATTCGAAAGTACAAAATTTCATTTATTTGCCACATAACTTTTATTTATTTTTTATTCTTTTTATTATTATTATTTTTTGGGGCCCCCAAATATAATTTTCCTAGGGGCTCCAACTATCCTTAATCCGCCACTGGCTGCAGTGACTTCACGGACTGGTGGGTACATCTTCTAGTGATGCATTATTTATATTATCTGTAGGTGGCGCATCTCTTTGTGCTGCATGACTCCGCTGAGTGGTGCATCTCCTTGTGAGGCATTCCTTATTTCGTCTGGAACTGGTGCATCTTTTTGTGATGCACCAGATGTGACTTCAGTGACATGGACATCTTCGAATGATGTGATTTGATGGTGAACAAATACCCATATGTGCATGTATTGTATTATTTTATTTTATTGTACTATATTATATAATGCATTTATACGGTATTCTGTAGAGGTGGTGGAGTTGCTGGAGAAGCTTGCTAGGATCGCCAAATTTAATAATAAAAAATAATAAATAAATAACAAGATTTGGAAGCCGTTACAAACAATATACCTCCTTTAACTCAGAGCTTATTAATTGGAGATTTTAATCTTCTATTCATACATAAGTAATCCTCATTCTCATGAAGATAGTTTGCCAGAATGCTTACTAATCTCACTGCAGAATGTAAACTTCTACAATATGTAGACTATCCTAATCTGGAAAATCGTATATTTAGATTTCGTGTTTTAAAATTTGCTGATCCGATAATAACTTCCAGTCATCTGGCTTTACTATTATATATACCTAAGACGGTAATATAACCATAAGGACTTAAATTATTTTAAGTCCTTATGATTATATTACTGTCTTAGGTATATATAATAGTAAAGCCACTTTCGACTCACAGACTGGGCCGCTTTGTTAAACATTCCTTCAGTTGGTTGAAATAACTTAAAAAGAAATAATTCTGTCAATGAAATATTTAATGATATATTTTTTTATAAAGTTACAAAACATAAATTCGAATTAAGGTTCCTAAAACTAAATTACATTCTAATAGGCCCCTAATATTAATAGAAAACTAATATACAGGAACTCCCCGACTTACATAATAGTCGTCTTACGAAAATTCGACTTGACGTAAGTTTTTGCCGGCCGATGCAAACTTAAAAAACATTGTGGAAACGTATTCTGCATCCCGTAGGAATAAATGGAGGTATCATGAAAATATCGTAATGTGAACCCAATAATACTGTTTTTTTTTTTTTTTTGTAATTCGTTCCAAGTCCTTGGAAGTTGAAAATTTCGCTATATTACTAAGCTATTTATCTCTCTAAAAGTTCATATTTATAATGGAAATTGCACTACCTTTCATCGTTATAGTATGTTATAAGAATCAACATTGAATGCTTTTGTGATATTTTTCTAAAGCACATTTCTGGAGGTCACGACAAAAAAACAATACAATTAATTTGTACTTTACGATTTATTGGGCTTTTCTGTTAGCAAATCTAATTATAAACGAGTAGTAAATTCGATCTTATTGCAATTACAATAACTGCAATTGTGTGGGTTTTTACGCTATTATGGTGAAATCTGTTCCCTTCACTGAAATCTTCAATAATATAAAAAACAAATTTTCAGAAACTTCTCTTCATCCCTATTTGCGTGTTACAATGATGAAGGAAAAGTGACCAACGAAAACTACAAGTGGTGGTAGTGCCAGGAAACGAAACAAAATTCATTTAAAAATGAAGATGAAAATGATTAAGAAGTACGAAGCAGGACAAAGTTTGTCATCTGTTGCAAGTGAATTAGGTCTCGCTGCTAATTCCCTAAAGGGGATGTAGACAATCGAGGGGTGTAGGCATCCAATCATATCCTCCCCATTATCATTGGGAGGTAATGATTGAAGGGTGACAACATTTCCGGCCCTGAAGGACAGGATCTCGCTCTCAAATGTCATCATGAGACAGCGATGTCTTGTCCTTCAAGGTAGCAATCCGCATACAAAAGTTGCCTCGCACAAGCAATAGCCTGTTACACAGGGACAGGATGGAACCAGTAGACTACATAAAAGGAAACCATGACCTCACCCTGAGGAATGGCAAAATCCTTAATCCATAAAAGGTGTTCACTGCTAGATACAGTATAGTCAATCTATCTTTACTGCCTACATCTCTGGGCACGTCCAAGTTCCTGATACATTCTATTTCCAGAGTGAAAACACCTATTCCACGTGTTACAATGCGCTCAACAGAAACTCTTTTTCTGCTGAGCGGTCCCATTTACCGTATTGCTTGTCGGATTGTGCGATGAATACGGTGCTGTTTCTTGTATTCTGTGTATTTTGTAAACTCCTCTGACCGTTTGGTCGTCCTGGAGTATAAACAGAAAATTTATTTATTTATGTGTCATGTTGATGAGACTGCCAGGAGGAGGCTCTCAACACCGCCAACTTGAACGCTATGCTGTTGTTGAGCGTTAGCATTAGCATTAGTAGAGGCATATGATGCAAGCTTATGCAGCATCAGCCAAAAAAAAAAAAAACTTCCACTTCACCCCTCCGTTCGTTCGAAATACCTGTCCAGCTGAGCCTTAAATTTATTTAGGCTATCAATTTTCACAACAAGGGATGGAAGTCTGTTCCACCAACCAACTATCCGCTGGCTAAAGGCAAATTTCCGCACATCTGTCCTACATCTGTCTTTCCTAGATTTTGAATTTATGCCCTCTCAGGTGATTATTCTGAGCAAGAGGCAGAATCCCATCAGCATTGAGCATGCTCAAACCATTCAAGGCTTTATACACCTCTATCAGATCACCTCGCCGGTGCCTAGTCTCCAGACACTGTAATTTGCAAAACTTAAGCCTTTCTTCGTAAGAGCAACCCTTTGTTCCATTCACTAATCTTGTTGCCCTTCTCTGTACTCGTTCCAGCAGCTCTCCATCCTTCTTGAAATGAGGCCTCCAGACCTGTATACAGTACTCAAGGTGTGGCCTGACCATTGCCTTATACAAGGGAATAATCACCTCATTATCCCTGCTAGAAAAATTCCTGTATATCATTGATAAGACACCATGAGCTACTCTTGCAGCCCGTCTGCACTGCTCAGAGAACTTCATATCTGCCTGCACAATTACCCCCCAGGTCCTTTTCATTCTCTACCACTGTCAGTGTAGTACCACAGAGTTGATACGTTGCTCTGGGGTTGCTGTTTCCCATATGTAGTACTTTACATTTGTCAATGTTAAACTTCATTTGCCACCCCTCAGCCCATCTGCTCATCCTTTCTACATCCTTCTGCAGCAGCATAGCTTCAGTAGTGTCCTTAACAACCCTGCCAACCTTTGTATCTTCTGCAAACTTGGACATTAAGCTTGATATACCATCATCAATATTAATTATAAATACAGAAAACAATAATGGACCCAACACTGAACCCTGAGGGACTCCACTAATAACATTAGTCTACGATGAGCAGTGTCCATTGATTACCACTCTCTGTCTTCTCCCCCTCAACCACCCCTTTATTCATAGCAGTAATTTGCCTCCAATGCCACACTGCTCCAATTTGTGCAGAAGTCTTCTATGTGCAACAGTATCAAAAGCCTTTCTAAGATCCAAATATATAATATCAAAGTTATTCCCTGCATCCAGTTCTTTTGTGACTGCATCATAGCATCCAATCAAATTGGTCAGGCAAGACCTACCTTAACAAAACCATGCTGTGTCCGAGCTATAACTGAAGTCTTGTCTAGATGATCCTGCAGTGCTTCTTTAACCAGTGCCTCCATTAATTTTCCTGGAACAGAAGTTAAACTCACAGGTCTATAATTACTTGTGTCAGCCTTTGATCTTCCTTTGTGAATTGGGGTCACATTTGCACATCTCCAGTCTATGGGTACCTCCCTTGAGTCCAAGGAAGCTCTCATAATTATGGCTAAGGGTTTGCTTACTTCCTTTGCTGCCTCCTTTAATATATAACTGCATAGATCCCATCCACCTCAGGTGCCTTTCTTGTATTTATCTTCAACAATTTCTCCTCCACTTTACTCTCAGTTATTACAAGATTATCTAGCTTACTGCCAGAGTTGAATACACCTCTGGCATTCCCCTCCCTGAATAACTCCTCATGTGTGAATGTCGATGCAAAATATTCATTTAGTTTGTTAGTGTTAGCGTTATTGGGTCAAGCCACATAACCTTGATCCCTGTCGCGACATTGAGACCGTTGACTACTCCCATGAATGCTCGTGACTTGAGGCAGTGTCCACATTGCTAGAATCGCAAACAGTACGCATGCATCCCATTATGAGTAATGCAGCATTACTCAGGCGTAATACTGCATCTGGAGTTATGATTTTATGATCATGCCCAGTCTCTGTTATTTTAACCAGTGTGTACATACTCAGTGCAATGTACACTAAGTAGCTGATGAAGGGACACCTCGCCCTGAAATCTAGTATTTTGTTCCTTCTTAACGCTTTTATCTCTTTTTATGTCTATTTTAATGCTTCATGTATCTTTCATATTATATTTTATCTTAATGAAGTCTGACTTGACAACTTAGTAAATTGTGAAAAGAAAATTTTTGTGATACTTAGGCCCTACTACAAAAAAACATATCACAAGTAATAGAGTGGTGCAATATAAAATTAAAAAAAAAAAAAAAAACACAACACAAAAAAATTGAGTGACAGCACTCTCCTCCGAGAGTGAGCCCTTCAATAAAGTCTATATAGCGACTTATAACTCATTAAATTGAGTGACAGCACTCTCCATTGTGATACCACTGTCTTTGATATCACAGAGCTCGATTGTCAACAATAGTTTTTCAATGTTCTTTTTTCGCATATCAAATGCTTTATTAGCGAATCCTATTTTCTTTGTATTTTTTTCCTGTTGATATTCAACAGATATGTCAATAACACATCTGTTGATATTCTGCTTCATTAAACTGGGGGTCTCTAATGCCTATGAACTCGTTGTCTCAGGCTTACGTAGACTACACTTCGACACTATGACTAACACTTCGCTTTTAAATTAATTTTCTCAGAATATTCATCATAGCCCCGGCAAGAATTCTAATTATTCAAATTATCAGATTTCTTTGACCGTTTTCGTTAACAGCTAAGTTGAGAAAAAGCCCATAAAAATTCCCCCTTTCATTGATGGAATCGAACTCAGGCCATTTTCACTCGGTGCTTGGAGAGGAGGCTGATTATATCCACTGTGCTGTATAGAATATGAAGTGTAACTGATAAGTTAATTCTCTCAGTAGCGCAGATGGCTGTCAAGAATATATGGCGTAACATCAGCGATGATGAAGATTTTGGCCAGTAGTGACACAGAGATCATTGTTCCATTATAGAAAGAATCATTGAAACCAGGACTAGTTCTTGGGTATTTAGAAGGGAAGTTGCAGAAAAGGGCTGTCCTCCGTGTGCACGCCTTCAAAAATATACTTAGGTATACAAAACTTTAAAAACGTTTTCCATGACAGTGCAATCATCCTACTATAGGACTATAGTGCAGGCCTCCAGGACAATGCTTGCATTCCATTGGAGTGCTACACTGTCCTCTGAGTGTGCAGCCTTCCAACAAAATTCTAGTATAATACTAAACTATAAAATATTCTGAAAGGCATTTTTCAGAGCTTTCTTCAGTAAGCAGGAAGGAATCACACCGGGCTGAGTCCTGTGAATAAGGGGATGTGGCAGAAACTCGGCACCTATAGCAGTGATCACTGCCTGCACATTATTAGCCATATTGGACTGTGGCATTGTCTTGGAGAAGACACTTCACAAGCACCTGAAGGAGAAACCACTTCACAATATGGACATCCTACGAAGGCACTCATTACCATATTCTTCATTCATCTCTTTAATTGTTTCCGATGCATTTAAGCACCGTCTGACACAATAACGATTCACATATCGCTGTTCAATCTGTATTGTGGGGGGTGGAAAAATGATGAATGATTGTACTTTATATATTTATGTTTAGTTTTATTCTTATTTTATTTATTTATTTAGTTCCCTTATGTCAGTTTGTCCACCTTATTTTAATTTCCCCACTTACACATCTGACTTTACAGGAGAATTCCAAATTCAAGGGAACTGCTTAATTATTTATAATTCCCTTCGGACAGGCTGAGTGTTCAAGAATGACAAACAACACACACACATAAATATATAACACAACATTTTATTTACACTTATATACACAATATAAAAATTTACAACTCTCAAGCACATATTATTATTTCTCAAATTTGTCTATGTGTTAAACAATTATATATGGCAATTAAATACAGTGGTTTTACTCTAAACAAGGTTATCCACTTCAATACAACTCAGTCACTATCATTACATAAACTTTTTTTAGTTTCTTCCTTCTCCACACATGAACAATAATTACTTAAGAGGTTTAGTTCACACTCTTTCTCTTATGTAAATCTTATTCTTAGCTTATAAATTGATTTAGGAAGTTCACTGTTAATTTCTAATTTAATTATTGCCCCATATTGACTTGGGGAATATAACTTCTTAACCTTCTCTAATCAAAACAGATAGCACATTTGACATCAATTTCTGGACTAATGCTGGTCCCAAGGGTTGGCTACATTCATAAGACTGATTCTTTCTCTGTATTTCTCTACCCTTACCTTCCAAAATATATCATACCTTTAAGTTAAACAACAACTAATAACAAATATCACTTTTCTCTCCTTTGCCTTTCTACATATGTCTAATTATACATTAATCAAAATCCAAAACTATCATCTGACTTATCTCTATATTTATGTATATATTTATATCTTTGTATATCCTTCCCTTAACATCCTTCTAAATGTTATACTAATCTGATATTAGAGTTCCAACAGTTCTTTATTTGTGAGGGAGAATACTATATAACTAGTCACTTACTTAATTTTACGAATTCAGCTCCTAGTCTGGGAATGGCATCATCGTTTACCCACTGCATTCATCTCAGAACTTCAAGTTTCTCCAAGGGCTGCAGTCTACGTCTGGACAGGGCATCATTGGGTCTTTTAGGAAATTTATGGGCTCGTCTTCGATACTGCTACTTAACCTTCGGTTCAGCTATTCGGGCGGACTAGGAATTACAGCTTTATCTTCTCAGCTCACTTATCTGCACCTTGCCTTTATCGCTGCCTTCAGATGATCGGCTAGGGTTATAATTCTCCATACACTTCAGTCGTTTGCATACGGGCTACTACCCTTGCCTTTAGACGAAGGACTACTCGACTGTTCTCTCCTATTATTAAACTCCACGAACTTTTCTAAACTCGCTGACGGGACAGGACTTATCTAACCCTACACAACTCATTTTTCCCACTCACACTGTCCAAACATCAACTTTTTCCTTCCTTACTCATCTTCACCAAACACCAACAAAAAAAACTCCTTCCAAGCTCACAGCACAGCACAGCACACCTCTCTTTTTTCATCCCGTTCTTTCCTTTTGTCCATCTCAATTACGTACCGCCTCCTTATGTCGGGTCTGCCTATTTTCTCAGAATAGCCAATGTTCTCATTTTGTTCAACTTTCATTATTTCCTATTCGTCCTTTAAAATTTCCCAAGCTGTATATTCAGAGCTCATTTTAATAAATTTCCAAAATTTTCCCAGGCAATCCGCTGCTTTGAAGTTCGCCGTCACCTTCGCCACCCCTCGTTAAACTTAGCAGATTTATTTTACATTGCTCCAACAACCTTCCCATCGCCGACAGTCAGACGCAAATAGATTGCTAGCCGGAGTAATTTTACCGTATTTACTACAGGCCGACAAAAGGGATGTCCCACGATGTTCAGTCTACAACCCTTTTGTTCTTTCTGGGCACCTGCTCTCCAATTGTCGCTGTCACCATTCCCGTTGTTATGTTTGTTCTTTGCCACGGTGGGAACTGAAATGTATCCCTTTGCTAATGCTTACGGCTCCCTTCTCTAAATCAACCTTGTCTAATTTTTAATACCTTGTGAGTGACCTAGAATAATATTGTGACTGTAAATGTTTACTGTTCTGTTTTGCTATTTCCTAGGCTTTATTTTAAATAAATCTCACTCTTTTTTTCTAAAATATTAACATGTAAGATTTTACATCTTACAGTATGTCCGACATGATACTTGCTCCAAAACGATCTTCGTCGTTGTCTTCTAGGTTTTCTTCTAGCTCCTCTTGGGTACCATTCTGTTATTTTCTTAGTCCATTTGTCATCATGTCTTCGAGCTATTGAGTCCTGTCCAAGTCCATTTCAGTTCTTTAGTTTTGATAAGAATGTCCTTTACTTGAGTTTGCTGCTTAATCCATATGGTTCTCTTCTTAATCCAGGTGGTTCTCTTCTTATTGCTACTGTCTTTGTCTAGTCTAGTAAAGGAGGTAGCGTTCTCATATATTTTCTTCAAAATAATAATGTATGGGGTGTCTATGCCTTGTCTTTCCAGTGCCCGAAACATTGTTTATGCTGTATTGAGTCCAATGCCTTTTCATAATCCACAAATTCCAGGCATAATGGTGTTTTATATTCATTTTCTTTCTCCATTAGCTGTGATATCACTTGAAGGTGATCCATAGTTGAGAATCCTGTCCTAAAGCCAGCTTGCTCTTTCGGTTGATTCTCATCAAGTTTTCTTTCTAATCTGTTAGTAATGATCCTATAATTTCCAATTTCTCATTTATCTCCTTTTTTATGCAGCAAAACTATGATTGCATCGTTCCACTACTTAGGCGTCACACCTTTTCTAATGTATTTTGTGAAGAGTCTTGCCAGTTTTTGTGTCACGTCTCTTCCCAATTTTAACAACTCTACAGTAACTTCATCCCACTGTAGGACCACTCTACTTTGGTAAAGCGGTCATTCTGTGCAAGACTATGCCGTCCTTCGAGATTGCAATCCTTCAATGATATACTGAAATGACAGACCCAGTATGCAACTAACTTGTTCAGGAGAATTTAGTTTCACCGCCCTCATTTCCCTCCACCATGGGGTCGGCATTCCCACCAACTACCCTCATGCACTTCTATCACAAACTGCGACATTCCCAAGTGTAGTACAAAATTATTTCAGTTAGCAATAATTCTCTTTTGTATATTGTATATTTTCATCTCAAAAGAAATTCTGTGTATTTATTGTTAATTACAATGGCTCCGCAAGTACAAATTAAAGATATGCAAAGACTTCCTTCAATGCAATGCGGCCTTGTGTACTGTAAAATGCATAGATGAAAACGGTGAACCCGAAAAATATGTCACTGTCAGCGATATACTCGTGGAAGGGCTCATGTATAAATTACAGGCAGTCAAAGAAAAAGCTGACAAAATATGAAAATAACTCAAGATTCAACCCACCTGATCCTTCAAGCCTTCCCAACGGTGAACCTCGATGTTTCAGCCGTTCCTCATCATCAAATAGATACTCGGCAGAGTAGGCGATCCGAGACCATACCCCTTTGTATCAGATCAGACAAATCGCTCTTTCTCTCACCTGCTTAACCAAGTTTCACAAGTTGAAATTCCAAATGAGCTCACCACGAACTCATTTTTCAAATCTTGGACACAAGGCCGCTTTATGCGGCCTAGTGTACTGTATAAAAATCGGGCCAGTAAACAAAAACAATCAGACCAGAAAACGCCCAACTGTTTGATTTTAATCATATTTTGTTACAGAAAATTTCGGATATGACATATCTTATTCGAAACTCCAGAAGATACAATAGAGCAAAACAAACGGAAAATTCTACTTTCCAGCCAACTCCTGCTCCTGTTGCAGAATCCACTAACGCACCTATTGTAAAGCAACATTCATACCCACCGGTATATGCTTCTTATTTCTGATATAAAAAAGATTTCGTCAAAAGTGCCTTCGAGATTAGCAACTAACAGAAATATACAGTACTACCTACTCTTCCTCTCCCGTCTGATGCTGTTCTCACACGATGGGAAACATGGTTACAAACGACGTCGTTTAATGCTAAAAATTTTTAATCTATAAAATAAGTTGTTGATTCAATGGCTATTAGTAGTTCTAGGGCATTGCTTTCTGATTCTTTGGCTGGAAGACATTTGTTCCCTGACCCATTTCTGCTGGTTACCTAGTTGTATAACCGAACTTGAAACGTGAGGACTTGAAAAGACCAAACCCAAACAGCTGTGTAGCAATAAATACCGACGAGAGAGAGAGACAGTCATATTTTTGTATTCAAGGCTAGGAGTCATTGCTCATATTCTCGATCGAGGTTACTTGAGCAATAGTTTACTAGAGTGCGAATTGGAATAAGAGAGAGAGAGAGTTTGACTACCGAAGTTAGCATTTTGTTTGTTGCTTGATTTTCCTCCAAGACCCTAAGGCATCATTATATTTTGTAAATTACCTGTGTTATAGAATTTTTTCCCTGTTATACGTATTTTAATTAAATAATAATAATTTAATTTAATTATATAATTATTATTTTAGTAAAATATGTATAAAAGGAAAAAAGATTCTATAACAGGGGTAATTTACAAAATACAAATCGTCAGTGTGTAGAAAAACAAACACACTGACGGTTTCGTAGTTCCCATGTTACAGAAGCACATGTATTCCTAGAGGCAGCATCCCTATATTAAGGCGAAACCTGGTTGTGATCCTGGCTGACTGTGAAGTGTCCCGAGTATATCGGGTGACATGCGTTCGGGTTCCAATAGTACTGTTCCCTTTTGCATCAGTAGGGTTCGACCAAGGAGATGTCGATCAGTATACTGGTTCTGGTTTGGAAATTGTGAATGGCTTCTCTGCAGTTTAGCCATCTTATGAACCAGTGTTCTTAGTATAGGTGCCTGTTCAGACGGATGGAGGGCTTCCTGTAATGCCAAATGCACCTATGATCTGGGTGCTTGCCATTGAGCATTATAGGAATCACTTATCTCTAGGTATTTTGGACAATAAGTCTGGGTTCGCGACAACCAATGAGTTTTTGTTTGATGAACTACGTAGCCGTATAATAATAGAGAGGTTAATGTGCCTTGTTATCCTTAGGTCTTTATGATACGCGGCTCTTTGAAAACGTAATCCATTCAATACATAGTGGGATGTCTATCTTAATTCTCTTTTTAGAGAAGGCCAGAGCTGATTTCTAATCCATTTGAGGACAAGTATTCTTGTAGTTGTTTTTTCTTTTGTGCTACTTCGTTCTTAATCTGCGAGACTTTGCTAGATCAAAATATTCAGAAGTAACAGTGCCAGAGGGCTGTTTACATAAACAAACATTCAGATTTACAGTACTGTATATTCACTCTGGAATCATATAGTAGTGGATATGTTGTTCGATAATGTGTCAGTCTCTTTATACTTTTCGGTGCAGTATAGATGATTCTTAACGTGCAAATGAGCATTTGCACGTTGTATTCTGTATAGGTTTAAATATGGCAGACTGATTGTGAATCACTCGTTTCATTTGTGCCCGAACTCAGTGATTAACAGGAACGATTCAGTAACGTTTCTCGGTCCAGTGGCACAGGGATACCTCGTGAGGATGCACTGTGAGCGAGGGGTCGGATGGAAGAAGTTAATTACAGGAGGAGGTAGCGAGGATCCTGAATGTATACTCAAATGTAATACAGTTAATCCTCTGTTTAAGACATGGATGCGATCTTAGAAAGCACGGCGTAATTCGAAACGACTTAAATCTAAGCTTTGAAATTTTCATTAAAATAATTAGTGTAAGGTGGGGATGTATATCCTTGTCCATAATTTGCATACTGTTGGTTAATTTTTGCCAATCTGGCAGTGTTCAGCTAGCTAACAGCGTGGCAGCAAATGTAAGAATTTAATGTGATAATAAACTATCAGGTCAATTGGAGAAGTTACCTTTGGAGATAAAAGCAACCAGCACATTATCAGTTACACCTAAAGGACGTCGAAATAGGACCACCTCTCTTATTTCGGCTAGGGCCTCCGCAGACTGGCACACGTTTTGGCATGAAGGTATTTGAATACATATGAAGATATAAATTGTTACGCTATCATGTACTGCATCTTATAATTGACCCACAGTGGAAGATAGCAGATCTGCATGACTGACAGCTTGTTAGCCCTACTATTAATGTAGAAAAGTCCTACCATTAATGGCCAGATGCATTATCTAGCATCAGCAGGGTTTGTTGTCCAAGTTTTTGCTTTGCACAGTAATCCTCGGTGAACTCTCTAGCTGTGGGTAATGTCAAATAAATGTGGGAAACTTACTGTATCATTCATCAGGGGAGGGCCGTCCCGAGGGTGAGGGGTATAGTGCATAGTGTAAGGGTCAGGCGCCACGTGTGATTTTTCACATCTGCGGCATATGCACGCTGTGAAGAAATACAGTACTATTGTAAATGCCAGAAATGTGTTGTCTGTTGTATATGATATATTGCGTTAGGTTCTGTTGGGTGTCCTGGCATTTGGCCGCAGGGCCCCTGGTAGGACCCCACGTTGCCCGCACACACCGCTAGGAGGTAGACAGGCTGCCCTTTATTCTCTGGCTGGTCTCCGTCAGAGTCGCTTGAGCGTCCTGGACGAAGACCCAAGTTAAAAAAAAAAAAAAATGAAGAGAAGGCCTGGTACAAGAGGAAGGGAGGTCTGAATGTGGGAAAAAAGCTAAAGTGGACAGATAGAGAAGGCAGTCCACCCGAGTAAGGCGAAATAGGGGTTGGGGAGAGGGATTAAAAGTCGCAGGGGCAGACGCCACTGTGTGAGTGCATAAGGCAAAGCACTCTCTGGGAGTCGGGATTCCAAGGAGTGCCAACCATGATGATGATGCCAGCATAGTATATGGCCGCCGTAGCCTAGTGGTGAGGCGCGCGGGTGCATAAGTACACGTGCCTTGAGTGACCGGGGTTCAAGCCCGTGACTGCTGAATACGGTGCTGTTTCTTGTATTCTGTGTATCTTGTAAACTCCTCTGACCGTTTGCTCGTCCCGGAGTATAAACAGAAAATTTATTTATTTTAATCTTCAGTACAATCTTTTGTCTTACTCTTTTATCAGTTGGGAAAATGCTATCCGACCCCAGTTTGTGTTTGTACTTGAGAGTCGTTGTTCTGAGCAGCTCTAAGTTCAGCAAGCTTTGCCCGTCTGATGGAGGATGTGTGGGTGCATTGCACCCGGCGCCAATGTTCACGGGGCACCTGAAAACCTGAAACTTACATACACGTATGAATAAAATTTTAAAGGGGGCGCCAAATTGCGATTGGCACTTGAGCGTCACAGTCCCTAGGTCCTAGGAACTCCCCTGATTCACTCCATCATAAAAATCTTAGAAAGCAGGGAAAAAAAAAAAAATGTTTTCGGCGTTTCTGTCAGCAAGGGTTTTCCCTATTTCGGACCTCATTTAAAAGGGTCCACTGTTAAATTTGGAGTATTGGCGTCAGAATCAGAAAGAATGCAAACATGCATCATTGCTTTTGTATCATCAAACAGAACAAAACAAAACGAACCTGTCTTTTCTGGAGCACTTCAAGGAAGTAAGAAACAAATTTTTTGCAGCCGTTTGGGCTGCTTGATAGGAACTAATTGGTTAAGGTTGGTTGGTTACTGGTTGGTACCCATGGCTCTGTACGCATCGGAAATCTGGTCCTCCGCTCCTCCCACCTACCTGCTGCAGGTATGTGGGAGGAGCGGAGGGTCTTGGGGCTTGAGTATTGGCTGCTGCGATTCCTCAATAGGACTTCCCCTTACTATCTCTAGGGTTGTACTGCATTCGCTACACGGAATGATCCCTTGGAAACAAATCCTCACTACTCGCAATATAATTACCCTCTCCAAGTTTTTTGCTAATATCGGAGGTCTTATTTCAGTTTGTGTATTCCAAAATTAAACAGCCGGTTAGATTTTGGGTGTGATGACTGATTAACCTTTTAGCGATGCAAGAAGTGCAAAACCGGGGTAACTTGTTATGAAAGCAAAGTGTTTGTTATGATATGAGTATTAAGACCATTGCATTTACTAAGGGGTTTAAATCCTGCTGGCTACAAAGAAAAAAAAAAAAAAAAAGCCACAGGATAGCCCTAACTACATATAAATGTTGGTTCATTTTCCTGACGATCAATTAATTCTACTGCTAATTATTTTGTAATTTCAGTACTATCAATAAGAAACTGATTTCTTAACGACTTTGTCCCTCAAACAATCTGCTGGGAAACTTCCAAGCTTTGTCTTAAGACATGACATCACAGTGTGCAGGGGTATATGGGAAAACTGAGTGTTTGGAGAATTTTTTTGGCAGATGCAGAAAAGGTCTACTTCCTCGCATCATTTAGCCATTATAATACCAATACTAATATTAATTATTTAGACAGTATTGATATTCACATGAGCCACGTAGAATTACACAGATTGCATTAATAGACGACGTAATCCAGGCGTATAACACTGTGGTTATGATGGGGTGAAAGGCCCAACTGTTTTGGGATTTGCCTTCTCCTTTGCCAATCTGTTTGGCTATGTTTAGGTGAAAGCAAGTGTGTGGTTGGGAAAGAATCCGTTCTGCCAGATACAGTCTTCCAGTGGCTTGTCCGATTGGATGGCCTCCTAAGGTTTTGTTGTGTTTTTGGTAACTGTAACTTTACAGCCAAATAGAAGAACGTTACGAATATTTTAGAGTTGAAATGCGAATTTCACAGATTTCCAACGTTTATATAGGCTTCCAATTTGAGCTTATCAATTCTTATACTTTTGATTATAGGATTTCATACTGTTTAATGGGGTAGGCGATGAAGACATAACACTGCCGAAAGCTTAAGTGTTTGAGGTTCTGATTAAAAGGAAGCAGAGGATTTATTTTCTTTATATGATTTTATTATTCTTTTCATATTTTTCACACGGATACATGCAAAATACGGATTTGGGCAGTATGCCCTTCTGAAACAGTAATTTCATCTTCTTTAAAATAAAATAATGTGCCATTACAAATTTCTTATTTGCAGAATTTAATTTACTGTGATCCTTTTTTCCGTTGTTTTCAATTAGGAAGCATGGAGACACTCTTTTGGTGTTCTTAGATGCTTGACGTTGTATACGCAATAGTAAGGCATTCTTACCCCTGCCCAAAGTATATCTGTAACGATCGAAAAAGTTTCACACCACACTGTTAAAGGAAGAATAGTGACATAACAGTATGCACAAATTCGGGCAATTTCAAATGCTGTATATCTTAATAAAATGGCCCAAAATGCAGCCCAGAATAAGCGTACTGGGTCAGGTCCTTGAGCTTGGAATCTAAAAGAGAAGTGAAACGAATATAATTCTTCCAGAATAAATATTAAATTTCCGGGTTTAAAATATGTATATATATTTTATTTTCTCTCTAAATTGATAAAATAGCTGCTAAACATAACAATTTACCAATAACAAATGCACTGCAGTATGAATTTTGGTATCTGTATATTCATTGAAACGATATTTTTAAAAATAAATTTATTTATTTGCTTAAAAGGAACCATTCAGAATTTACTTACGTACCAAGGGAAGTCAGATCAAATGATTCACTACATTACGAGTAGTGATTTTTTTTTATTAGTGCTGAAATAATGTATATTTAATATTATTTTTTTAGAACGTTGCTTTTCTATATTATTTAAATTAGATGCAGATCTGTCCGAACGTTTAATTTCAACTTTAGCCGTCGCTATGCGCATGCGTGGTTATTGCATTTAGAGCCTATATATATATATATATTTTTTTTTTTCTCTCTCTTTTTTTAATGTTTCATTCAAATAACTTCTGGCCAATTGCATTTACAAGGTTTTGATTGTTCCGAAACTACGATATGGTGGAATGTGTCTCCACAAAATAAACAAATACATCTGAATGATAATAATATCATTACAAAATGCATGTGTGTGTGTGTGTGTACGCGCGCGCGCCACTCCACTAGATACCTAATTTCATGATTGATCTTAGCAGTCCTCTGGAATGTAAGCAGCAGTAGCGTTGGTTCAGAAAAAGTTTTGGAGTGGCAGTTCGCTTTCTTCTGTTGCTTTACAATTATGAGCACGTTATATAATATTTAATCATTTTTAACGACAGTTATAAATACAAAATAAATACAAGTGTGTAATTTTTTTTTTTTTTTTTTTTCTGGGTTACTATCGCAGTGTCATGCCTCATTGGCATTAAACAGCCTGCCGGTACTCTGTGGTGTTAATATATATCGGTAATGACTCTAATGCCTAAATTTATGGAAATGTCTTGATACTTTTGTGTATAATATATGCGGGTAACGAATAATTAATGTTGAGCAAAAGAAA
Source organism: Mastigoproctus giganteus (assembly GCF_048544385.1). Taxonomy (NCBI): domain Eukaryota; kingdom Metazoa; phylum Arthropoda; class Arachnida; order Uropygi; family Thelyphonidae; genus Mastigoproctus; species Mastigoproctus giganteus. The sequence goes on from NC_143576.1 coordinate 219,158,220, forward strand.
TGAAAATGTGTACTGCTTTCCGTTGTTTATCAAACAAATCAGCAATTTCTTTCTTAAAATGGCTGTTTTGCTAAGTGCACTTGTTCGTTCATCTGATCTTTCGCACTTTTTATATCATCTGAAACGGGCTGCTTCTTAACCAGCTTTGACTAAGCTCCCTCACGAAGTGTAAAATACTTGTTTGATCACATTATTTTTCTTTCTATTCAACTACAAGACTACTGGCTATCTCTTCATAATGTCATAACTGTTACTAAGTGCGTTTTTTTAGTAGCAACTCTTTAAAAATTACAAAACGACAAACATCACAGCCGTCAACTTTATCTATGAAATTAATTAATTGAAAAAAAAAAAAAAAAAAAAAAGTAACGCAAGTGCTTGCAAACATCCGAGTCATTCTAAATAACAGTAATTATTTAGATTGTACTTTGATGGCTTACCTTCTATAGAAGAATCGTGAACTGAATAGCTTGTTATATGTTGGATATATTCAGTGGGTCAATGGCAATTGATTTCTAAACTGTATTAATTAGTTTAAAACATTATAAATTACTGTCTTTTTTCTTAAATATTATTTTAACTGCCTTAAGAATTATAATGATTAACAGTTTTTTTCTGTACTTGTACAGTAATTAAAAACTGCTTTCAATACGACCACTAAACCTATTGTTTCAATGGATACACTTACCCAATGTTTCTTGCGACGTCCATTTCGAAAAAACCTGGTTTTCCACTTAATTCCTATGGACACTGACGTGTATTGCTAATTTTCTCTGGAAGTGAGAGCTGAACTACTGAGTCCGACTCAGCAAGCGACCTACTTCACCTTCATGCAGTTCTGAACAATAGTGCCAAGTAAAGCATTATTGTACAAGTAGGGCATGGCCTTATTCACTCAGTGTTAAGTGCAATATGTAACAATATAATTTCAGAACTCAACGTCATAATTACTCTATAGAAAATGAAATGCATTCTATTCAGGAAAATTGATTGTGGTACTGTACTTAGTATACTTGCAGATTTTAAAAATTATTAAAATGGTAAACGCCTGTATTAACCACACCATACGATGAACACCTTTAAATAGATTATTGGCCGAAACTGTACATAAAATCATCCCATTCAAACCACTCCTAGAAGCGAAGTTTTAAATTTGGAGATGGCGTACTATGGCCATAGATGCCGATGTGCCTAAAAAATCTCCAAACAAACAAATTAGGAGCTCACTGCGGGATTTCTGAACAGGCCCCACGTGAACTTTAACAGTCCATACTAATAGAACGGTTGAAGGGGTTACTTTACTCTTAGTACCCCTCTCCCCACGTTGGCGGATATGACTGTATGGTAGTTTCGTCATCTTCCCCCCCCCCCTCCCATGTCATTATTTTCGTTGTTTCCCTTCCCCAACTGGATGAACATGCACAGTAGGATCAAGAAGTTTCAGGACTGAAATTTTATTTAAATAACGTTAATATTTACTGACATTTACACATCGAATTTTTAAAAATGAAGACCTTTGTTATTCATACGGTGCTTATCGATGGTTTTTCATTGATTATATAGTTATTTTTTCGAAAGAGTTCTCGACTGCTTGTTAGTTTCAACAACTTCTGCTCCATCGGAAAATCATGAGTCATGGGTTCCTTAATTTGGAGATATTAATAAAAAAATAGTGTCAGGTGAATAAAGGAGGATGTTCTATGACATTTACAGACAGACTGTTTGGAAGGTATTCAAAAATTGCTGCACGATGAACAGGAGCATTATCACGGAGTAATAATGCTTTATTACTCAAATTTATGATTTTTCCCATAAATTTGACGCCACATGTATTCATTGATGTGACCCATTGATGTGATAAAATGACAGCTGTAAACATATGTATGTTTACAGCTGTCATTTACTCTTTTAGTTACACTTTTTAGTTTCTTCCACTGGGCTTCGATATTATACGTATGTGCTCCTGTATGTGGATTTACAAAATGTTCCTTATGTTTCACCGTTAAATGTTTGTAATTCTTTTTTTCTAAGGCCGTTATGATGGTAGTATTTTTCTTCACTGCTTTTCTAATAATGCGCAAAAGAGTTTTTGCTTTCCGATTTTTTATCAATTTAATGAAGACGAATTTAGATTATTTCGAACACACTAAACACCCATTTCTTCTTAGGAGTTAAATTTCGTCCTCTGTGATGTTTTGGTTTTACCAATACAGTTTCGTCTGCTTCTACAATTTTCCCCGATCCACCCAACTTAATGGGTTTTTTTATCAACTGAAATTCGCAAATTTCTCTTAGTTTCTTTATCTTTTTCAATGAAAGTTTTGTATTTTCCATACAATTATGTTTCAATAAAGAAACTCGCGAAGAACATTTTTTACAACACCACAACTTTCCACATCTTTCCACATGACTCTGTTCTTGATTCAATTAGTTGAAAATAATCATTGCACTTAAAACAGTACAATTTCGGCCTTATCAATTTAGTTTTCATAAAAAATTCAAGCAACGTATTATTTTCCTTACAAATTTCTTCCATCTTTAAAAGATTCATCGCTACTATTACCTGTTCACTGTTCATTATAAAACTATTATGCACCGTTTACTGATAATTGCAAACCAATGACTACTGCTTGTTGTCTGTCGCGCCCACCACCAATCATTTCATCGTTTGCCACGCCTACCTGTCAATCAATATATCCTTCTCGATTTCTGCTCCAGACCGATAACACCTACCGTCTGTTTACCGAGCGAGCAGCGCTAGAGTCCGGTGTCGGGAAACTAATTTTCCGCGTAAGTTATTATTATTATTACTAGCCATACAGTGCAAGAAGGCCTGAGGCTTATGCTGCACCAGCTAAAAAAAAAAAATTTCCAAGTTACCCAGAGAGAGAGTCAGAAGTAGAAGGGAATCACCAAGAAAGAGAAGAATGATGATATCCAGCTCAGGACCCTGGGTGTGCCAAGGTCCTGAGCTGGATATCATCATTCTTCTCTTTCTTTTATCCGACATTTCTCATCATTCTCCTGCAGGCTTTCTTTACCTAAGCCAAATGCTTATCAACTAAAGGAATTTCAAACAAGAAGCAAGATAAATTGTCAATAATAATTAATAAAAGATTTTCAGTTCAACAAAAAAGCAAAACTATCTTTTTATAATAAAAATGAAAATGGAGCTTAGTACATGCCAAGTGAACACTTGTATTCCTTTTCGGGCTGCAGTTGACACAGGGTTAAAGTTATTAGTCATATAAGAGAAAGTGTGGGGGGTTGGTAAATGTGTTTTTTTTTTGTACCTTCCTTTTTTGTATTTATTTATATTTATTTATTTATTATATTTATATATCCCCTTTTTAACCCCTCCCACTTTAACACCTGACTTGATTGATTTCAGAAAATCCCAGACTCAAGGGGACCTCAATTATATTAGGTATTCTTCCACTGGACTGGCTGAGTTTCGGAATGACAGACACACACACAAGAATGTAGAATATAACATTGTTTATTGACATATCATATATAAGAAAACTTGCAATAACATTTAACTGAATACAATATTTAGTTGGAGACTTGTTATCTTACTAACGTTTAAATGTGTATATATCGTGATATCAAATAAATCATTTCACCAACAATTATCCAATTCTAATACATTTTCTTATATATTATAACATTGTGTCTCTTCATGTTCTACATAGGCTTTGATAGGTCATGGTATTCACCTCACACAATCCCTCACTCTCTACTCCTAAACAGTCCGTATAAATGAACAACCAACTATCAGCCAATGAGCTGGCTAACAAATTTATTAAGAGTTCGTTTTTCCAAAATTGTAAGGAAAGTACATTTATTCAATCAAACATTTCCTTATAGCCAGGTTAACAGTCAACATTAATCAACCAAATTAAATAATACCCTTCCAATCAATTAATCCACAACTCCTTAATAGCCTACCTGTTTAATCAATTCCTACTCCAATCAGATATATTCACCATAATTCAACATTCACAATAATTCAAAATTCAACTTTTAACTCTACACTAGTTAGGAAACCTTTACCCAATCGTTAACAATTCTTTAATTACTTAATAGGTCATTTCTTTCTATCAAACATTAATACAGAACTTCACTTCCAATTATAGACTACTTACACCTTGATCACATTACTCTTATGCCACCCTCTAGGCTGATTATCTTTCTTTATGTATTACATTAGTACACTTATATATATATATTTATCACTTTGACATCCCTCCTTAACTATATAGCATTATCCTATAGTCCTTCCCTTACTAATTTAGGTTCATTTATCCTCAGAAAACTTCCTAACACTTACGTGATTTTCAGGGCTTTTCTCCTTGCTCGGTCTACGTTCCTCTCTGCATTAGGCGTGGACTGGAATGCAGAATTTCGTCCATCCAGGGATCACGGTAATCTTTCTGATGTTTCCCTACCGGGTACTACGCGGCTGGATTTAATTCAGGATCCTATATATTCTTTCTTAGTCTGCATTTTTTTGTGGACTGAGGTGCTTTCCGAGTAGGCCAGTCGCTCGACAGCTCATTTGATTAAACTTTACCTCTAGAATTCTCAGAGTGTTTCTCCTTTCTCCCTCCATACTGCTTCTATATCTACAAGTGAACATTCCTTCCTACTCTAGTCTTACCTAGAGTTCTTATCACAATTCTCCCGCTACTACTTCCATCTACCCCAGGACTGCATCCACCACCCAAAACTAGACCACGACTCTTTCCGAATCACCCCAAAACTAAACTCCTCGAATCTGCCCAGTATCAATTTTTCCAGACCCTTCTCTACCTTCTCTCAAAAATCCCTCCGCTTTCTTCCTGGCCAATCGTTGACTTCCACATCCTTTCCTTCGTGATTCTTATTCGTCTCCTTTCATTTCCGTGGGCGTGTTTTTTCATCCTTTTATGTCCGAACTTCCGTTGGCCTAGAAATTACGAGATCATTCTAGAAGGTAAAACGTAAGTTCCGGTCAACTAAGAAAGTTTCAGGCCTTCCGGTGACCTCACTCTCACATCCATTACTACGTCGCCCACACCTGCTAGAGTCGCACTGTGAAATTTTTAAGAGGGCCACTTCCGCACTCAGTGCCCTTTCTATATAGAGTATATGCTCCTGTCTTAAGTGGGATTTGTTTCGGTCTATTACTTTTACTGACTCGCTTAAGGAATCCTTTACAACCGAGATATAACTAACTGGGAGTGTCTGGAATAACCTTCGAATTCCAGTGTTTCCTAACCCATGATATTTGAGCTGAAAACTAACTATTTACACTACAATTAATTCTCCCAATATTTAACAAAACTTTATTAAATTATTGTAAGGATGGGTCCTTACAAAAGATTGTAAGAATAACGATGAGTGGGTGGTATGATATGGGTGAAAGATAGATAAAATTTTATTTCATATGTGTTGCAGTGGCGTAGCTACCATGTAGGCAGGCAAGGAAATTGCCTCCGGGCCCTTTAGGGGCCCAGCATCTTTGGCTGTCTCCTGTTTTTGCATTCATTTATTAAGTAGGGGTCCGAATATGTTCTTTGCCTCCGGGCCCGAAAAAGGGTAGCTACGCTACTGACCTGTGCTCGGAGTGGGCGGCCTGCGCTCACATTGTTACTCCATTGGGAGAGCTATATATCATCTCTCTGTACTGCCGCCCAGGAGCAGACATCCAACCAGCCATCCAATACCTAAATCAAGTACAAACAGAACTTGTGGGTTCTAGGATCCTCGGACCTAAACTGTCATTCACCACTGTGGCATAGTGAGACTCCTGAACGTCGAGGAACCAGGAATGGCCAATATATGGAGGAATTCCTGGCTAACAGCAGCTTCGTTGTCCTAAATCGACCAAACAATCTCCCCACATTTAGTTCCACTCTCTGGGAGGTCACTATAGATGCAACAATGGCTACCAGATCCCTTGCTGGGCACCTAAATGATTGGACGGTACAGGAAGACTGGACCTCCTCAGACCATAGTGTGCATAGTATTAGGGTCAGGCGCCACCTGTGGTTTCCCACGTCTGCACCATATGTTCGCTGTGAAGGAATACAGTACTACTGTAAATTCCAGAAAAGTGTTGTGTGTTGTATATGACATATTGCGTTAGGTTCTGTTGTGTGTCCTGGCATTTGGCCGCAGGGCCCCAGGTGGGGCTCCACGTTGCCCGCACTCACCACTAGGAGGTAGCCAGTCTGCCCATTATTCTCTGGCTTGTCTCCGCCAGGGTCGCCAGAGCTTCCTGGACGGAGACAAAAAAAAAAAAAAAAAAGGTAGAGTCGGGGAAGTACAGAGTGTACGCAAGAAAGGAGGGTATAGCTAGAAATATGGAGGATATAGGGGAAGGCATCCTCCAGGTTATCAATGGAGCAATAAGCCCCATCAGTTGAAAGGGGAACCCGGGAAGGATGATAAAAAAAGACAGCAAGAGAGCCGTGTGCAAGCTGCCACTGAGGAATGAGGTGGCCCATACGCAAGTTGATCATATCCAGGTTAGATCGCTTGGCCAGTTAGGTAAGGATCAGATGTTTGGGTTGTTCCTATTTTGTGTTGGCAGTAGGGTGCTCCGTCTTGTGCAAACTTGGTAAACTCATAGTAGTAGTTTTCTTCTGTGATGAATAAGTGTTCATTTCCTTGAGGGTTATCTTGTATACGAGTAAACAGGATGCTGCGCAGGTCCTCATAGTGTTGACAGGTATATACTAGATCAGGGGTGGGCACGCATGAGGTCAATGAGAGCCGCATTCCGGCTTTTCATATATTATAAAGAGCCACACCATAGTTACATAGTATTAAATACACAAATTCAAATTTAATTTAATTTAATTAATATGATTACATATTCTACACAAGCCTTAAGTGCTATGTCAAGTATACATATATAAGAAAATATAATTAAGAGAAAGAAAATACAAAATAATTATTTCAAAATTTTAATAATAAAAATGCATTAATAAAAAGTATAACATTTAACGAAGACCTTTGGTCAAATCTTTGAAATTTGGCGTAAAATTTGTTAAAGCCGTTCGCAGTAATTCAGTGAGATGATGATTGGTCAACTGTGAACGATATTTCGACTTCACGAACTTCATTGTGGAGTACAAAGATTCGCAGCAATATGTTGTACCAAAAATTGAAATTAGACGGCAAGCAGCTTTCTTTAAATGTGGATATTTTGATTCTTGCACGAGTTTCCAAAATTCAATTACATTAGTAGATTTGTGCTGCGTTTGCAATGCCTGATCCTCTTTCATCTCTAATAACTCATAATCTGGTAACAGTTCCTCAAGAACTGTTACCAGATTATGAACCTATAATACTCACCTGCTCCTGGACAGACCTTTTTTTTTTTTTTTTTTTTTTAACTTGCCTATTTGTATATGACAAAGACTTTCTGTCTTCATGTAATCATGTATATTACTGTATATTTTGTACATTATTGTTTATTTAATCCTGTAAAAGTCTCGGGTCGAGCACGAATGTACCCTTGTTTATTGTACATTGTGTTCCTCGCACCTTAGTCTGTATTCACACCCTTCTGGCACAGAGCCGTCCCGGGGTGACCCAAGGTTTTTTGGGAAATAAACTGATTTTAATAATAATAATAATAATAATAATAACTCCAATTACCCAGCCGCTTTTTCAACAAATATTATTTCAGAAATTGGAAATCCATCTTCAATAATATCACAAATAAATGGGTTCACAAAATATGCAAATGTAGATTTCAAACTTTTAAAATCTTCAAACCTATGTTCGAAATCTGCTTGCAATTCTTCCAGTTTTTCTTTGTATTCGTCTAACTTTTCTTCTTTGATATTAATTATATTTGCTTTTACTCGTGGAAAATGATTAAATATTTTGTTCTTAAGATCGTACACAAAAAGCCGAAGTTTAGCTTCAAAACTAAACACAGTTTGTGACAAATCAATAATATTTTTTCCTTTCCTTGTAAAGCCAAATTAAGTGTTTGCAAATGTTCTATAATGTCTGTAAGGAACATTAAGTCAGAAAGCCAAGTTTCATTTTCTAATTCTGGGTATTTTTTACCTTTTTCTTTTGTAAATGTTATGATAGGATTTAGGAGTTCCACAAAACGGCCCAAAACATTGTAAGTTGACAGCCATCTTACAACACACCATAGGGATAAATCACTGGGCAATTCATCTGTTTCGTCATTCACTCGCAACTCTTCTAAAAAGTTCTTAAATTGACGATGTGTTTTGGTATTTGTTCTAATTAAATTCGCAATCTGCAAAACAATCTTCCACACATTTTCGTATTTGAAAGTACTTCGCTATGAGATGCTCGCGGTGAATTATGCAGTGAAGAGGTAAGAAACGTGGAATTTTAGGATCGTTGTTTAAAAGACCAATGAGACCTTGGTTTTTCTCTATCATTGCAGGCGCTCCGTCAGTCGCAACACTTACAAGTTTATCACGAGGCAATTCAAACCTGTTCATTACTTCATCAAGCGCATTTCTAACATCGATACCGCGAGTTGTTTCGATAAGAGCTACTAGGTCTAACATTTCTTCCTTCACATTTACGTCTGCAGATACATAGCGGACAAAAACGGCCAATTGTGGAACATCCTGAATGTCTGTAGACTCGTCGAGAGCTAAACTAAATGCTGTACAATTTTTCAAATCACACATCAAACTATTTTCAACATTTTTTCTAATTGCACCAATACGACGCTCAGTTGTACGGCCTGACATAGGAACCTGCGCGATCAATTTATGCAGTTTTGTATTATCTGGATCCAAAACTTTAGCCACTTCTTCCAAGTTTCTTTTAATAAATTCTCCTTCTCCATATGGACGTTTGGCACGAGCAATATTCCAAGCTATCAAAAAACTAGCTTCGTTTGCTCTGTCAACTCTCGCGACTAAAAGAAGACAAGAGTCCTTGTTGCTTATGAAGACCAGATTGCAAGGACTTAAGTTTCTCTGTTCGCAATTTTGAATTGAATGGATATTGAGTTGAAAAGTGGGGATGACTTACTTCGTAATGTCGACGTAAATTGCTTACTTTGTAGTTTACAATTGTAACTTTACAAATAAGACACAACGACTTTCCATTATTGTCAATAAAAGCAAAATTTTCTACCCATTCTTCTTGAAAGTTTCTATTTTCTTGTTCGTATTTTCGTTTTTTGATATTTTCTATTTAAATAAATTTAATTCCAAAGTCTGAAATTGAAACAAAATAATTAAATTAATTTACGGCGCGGAAAAATTACACTCGTAATTTTTACGCACAAGTCCACTGATGGCGCCAGCAGTGTAAATGCGCGCGATTTATTTTTAATCAAAATAAAAATAGCAAGATATCTAGACATAAAAAAAAAAATAAATAAACACAACATAAAATCCGTATAACAAAATATTAGTTACTTAGTTATATTTTTATAATTTAACAAGATTCACTGAGAAAAATTTCTGAAATAATAAAAAAAAAACGGATTTAAATTTTCAATGGGAGCCGCACTTAACTCAACGAAGAGCCGCATTTGCCCACCGTTGTACTAGATGGTTCCAGTCTTCTATTTCACCACATGCACAGTAGGGGTTGTCAATGATTCCCATGGATGTTAATTTATGGTTTATTGATCCGTGTCCAGTAATGAGGTAGGTGGTATAAAGACCAGGAAAAAAACAATTTGGAGATTTAGGAAATACGGCATTCACATAAGGTATAAATTTCTTGGTGATTGGGCCCTTGTCAGTAGCAGTCCATCTGTCCTGCCAGGTCTGAAGTAGTAGGATGGCAATTTTTTTCTTTTCCTGCCTGATTTCATTCAGGTTATTGATGGAGTGTCCAAGGATAGTTGCTGGTATACCCCTGGATAGACAGTAGTGGAGGCCCCTTCGAATAACCTCCAGATCAAGTGGAAGGACACCCGCAAGAACCTGAAGGGCTGGGTTGCTAACTGTGCAGCATGCCCTTGTAATAGTAAGAAGGATGGTGCGCTGGATGGTTCCCAGTTTACGTTTGTTGTTGTAAAGAGTTGCCCTGCAAAACTAGACCACTGATCCATACTTTATGAAGGGAAGGAAGATTGATTTGTACAGAATCTTAAGGGTGCGTCGGTTCAATCCCCAATCACAATGACTCACCCGTGCAATGAGAGCAGTGTAGTTTCTCACTTTCGCGTGGAGGTGTGCAAGATGCGGAGAGAAAGTGAGCTTAGGGTCAAGTACTATTCCCAGTAGTTTTAACGTAGAAACTAGCTTGATGGTTTGGCCTTGAAGTTTGATAGTGGGGTTTCTAGTAGGCTGCAGTGATCCCTTCAGGAGAATGGATTGTGTCTTTTGGGGTGAGAGTCTTAGTTTGTGTAGGGCTGCCCAGTTCTGAAGGATTTGAAGTGCCTGGTTTCCTCTGGCTTCCAGAGAAGCTCTGCTGTCAGCCTCAATCGAGATGGTCACATCATCGGCAAAGGCATCATAGCTACAGGACCTAGGTCCAGTCCAAGGAGTTCATCCAGGACAATGTTCCACGAAAAAGGATCAAGGACTGAACCCTGGGGGCAACCTATGTAGATAGACCTGGTGATTCTTTGGTACGTTGAGGAGATTGTAATTTTCCTATTTGATAAGTAGTTTTCAATGCATTTGTATAAATTTAATGGAATATTTACTTGCCTAAGTCTGCTAAGGATACTTGCCCACCAGAGCCTGTCAAAGGCTCCTGCGAAATCTATTGCTATTAGTAGGTAGTATTTGAAGGTAGAAGTTGAGACTGCAGAGATGATCCTATGCAGTGCATCTTCTGTGCAACGCTCCGGTCAAAATCCAAACTGGAAGTTGGACTGGAGCCCAGCTTTGGTGTAATGGTCTTGGAGCCGTACTAGGAGTAGTCGTTCAAACAGTTTACTGACCATGGATAAAAGGGCAATGGGTTGATATGACTCTGGTTGTTGGAGTGGTTTAGACGGATTTTTTATGATCAGTTTTACGTTGGCGTTTTTCCATTCTTCTGGGAAAGATCCATGGGACAAGCACTTATTGAAGAGGTCGAGTAGAAACTGGATGTTGATTTGGGCGGTCTTTTTAAGGACTTCGTGTTCAATGAGGTCTGGTCCGGGACATTTCCTCTCCTTCATTTTGGTAAGAGCCTGCTGCAGTTCATCGGTGGTAAATTGGTCTTCTACAGCATTGTTGAAGTAGGTGTTGTTTGCCTGGCATATTTCTTGCTGTTGTACTGTCAGAGGATCAGTATCTGTGCCAAAAAGTGTGTCCAGAATATTGGCCATAGATTGCTCCCACGATGTAGTCATAGTGCCCTTTGGTGTGAGAGTGTGGATTGGATAACTTCGCCCCTGGGGAGCTTGTTGGTGGTGATGCGGTACACCACCCCCCAGGGTTCAGTATTGCCAGTCGTTTTCACGAGTCGTTCCCAAGATGATCTTTTACGCTGCCTTATAAAGGAGGTGTAGTCGTTTCTGACTCTTCGATATTCTTCACGGAGGGTGTTGACCTCATTTGGGGGCCAAGAGGTACGAGCTCTCTGAAAGGCTTTTCTTTTGGAATGTACAATTCGGCGAAGGTGCTCCAGCTCTGGGGACCACCATGGGACGGCATTAGGCATTGGTCTTTTCTTTCTAATTGATTGATTGCAGGCCTGGATGATGATTTCTGTTGTGAGCTTTTGATGTTGGTCGGGGTCCAGTGCTAGAAGATCAGAATAGTTGTGGTTCTGGATCATGGTCTGCAGCGTGGAGCAAAAGATTTCCCAATTGGCCTTGTTAATGGCATAGCGACTAATATTGTAGTGAGGTGTTGGAGTTGGATCAATGCATCTTGTGAGTTGAAATGTAATAGCTCTGTGATCTGAGGTGGTCCAGGCCTCATTGACCTGCCACCCAGAAATTTTGCTGGAAATGGATCGTGTAGCTATGTGGACATGTGTATATGTAAAGGGCGGCTCCTAGAATGTTTGTTCAACTCCGCCTCGTATCTCTGTGAAGAATAGTAGCACTACAAATGGGCCAGATATGTGTGTGACGTCGGTTTGTGTGTATTATGTGTGTGTTTTGTTGTTCTGTTCTGGCCGCTTGGCTACCCAGAAGCATCAGTCACCTGGACAGATGATTCTGGGTACTCGTCCACACCACGGGAAGGTGGGCCAGTCCATGTAAAGCACGTACTGTCTCAAGAGAGACTCTGACCCACCTAATGTTGTCAGAAGGTAGGCCAGGATCCTCTGGGGGCCCATTCCAGAGGAAAAAAAAAAAAAAAAATGATCACCCGTGGTGCTGGATTTGGAACCAAAATTATTAAAATAAAACATTTATATAAATAAATAATAAAATAAATAAAATAAAATTAAAAAAAAAATAAATAAATAAATAAATAAAATTAAAAAAAAAAAAAGGAAAGAAAGCACTTAATTTTGTCTGCAGGCCGAGGAAAATTTCATTTCTTGAGGATTTGAGTTTATGTATTATTAAAGGAGATCTAACCAGCTATGCATCAGCAGGACCGTTGTGCTGCATCCTGTTGAGATCTGTCGACACTGAACGCCTTCGAAGAAATACGCCTTGAGCGAAAGTCTGAAGAATCTGAAATGACTCCGAGCTTTGAAGCAGAGACGACTCCTGTCCTGATCGAAAATTAGTAAGTGCTTGAAGAGGAAGTCTGAGATCGTCATACAGGGAGCAATGAAACAAGATGTGATCCCAACTCTCTGGCGATCCACACGAACAGAGGTCTGTTTGTGATAAATTGAACCTAAAAAGACTGGATTCCCACAGAGTGCTGGAATAGGTAGGCAGGTTATTGGGCTTGTTCAGAACCAGGAAGGGAGAAGTGGCCAGGAAATCTTCAAGAAGCTGCCCATTGTGGCACCCAGAGCAATCAGTGGTCAGGCTGTACCAGGTAGGAGAGCATCAATTTACATCTGCCCCAAAGATAATTTTGCTGTTGGGAAGTGTAGCAAGGACTGTACGTAGATAATTTATTGTTGGAGTGATATCTTGGCCAGGTCTGCAGTAGAGGGAGATGAGGTAGAAGGCTCCCAATGGGCAAATTACATGGGCACACGCTGCCCATGCAGTGCATAGGGAGGAAATCCTTGTAACCATGACGCCATAGGGCTATCACCTTCACGATGCACAGATCGCTTCACCGGGCTCCAACAAACAGCTACAAACTCAACAGATATGCCGTTGACAAGGCCAACTGGAACAACTTTAAAGAAGCCATAATTAGGAACACAGAACCTGTCTTCCAATAACCTCCACAACCAAACCCCCGATCAACACCAGCGTGCTGTCACTAATGCCATCCTACAAGCAGCGGACCAGTCGATCCGAAGAAGGGCCCCCCGGTCAGGCACTGTGCCGTGGTGGTCGCAGGAACTTGACCTACTTAGGAGAGATATGAACAGGAAAAGACGTGCCTTCCAAAGCCAGACAGTCCTGGCCTCCTCCTGAGGTTGAACCCCTCAGACAACAATACAGGGAGGCCAGGAATAACTACACTGCGATGATCAGGCAGCGGAAGAAACTGTCCTGGGAGCATCTGGTTTCCACAGTCGGCAATACAGACCCATGGAGCATCATATATAGAATAACCACAAACAAGTTACCAAGGGGAGAGGTCACGCCCTCCACATCACCCCACAAGGCACCATGACCAAAAACTGGCACAACACCGTCAACAACATTCTCAATGCCATCTTCAAACCCATCGAAGAGGACAACACACCTCAACAGCATCAGCTGTGCCACGCCAACAAAACCTACCAATTGGCCCGAGTGGAACAACCATTCACTCTGCAAGATTTACAAACTGCCATACAAAAAATAAAAAACAAAAGAACCCCGGGACTGGACATGCTTGAACCAGAACTGGTAAAAAAGGTGGCCGAGTATGCCTCGAACTTGCTGTTAGACTTATATAACCACTGTCTTCGTCAGGGCTGGTTCCCCTCGGATTGGAAGGTAGCCAGCATAAAATTAATCATAAAAAACCCATCAAAGCAGCAACATGTACCGGAGTCCTACCGACCTATATCCCTCCTGTCTGTACTCAGCAAAGTCCTGGAACAATTTTTAGACAGAGGCTTGAAGTACATTACACCGCAGCAAATTTAACAACAGACAAACAATTCGGATTCAAAACGGGGAAATCCACTCTGGATGCACTAGAATATATCATGAATGCTGCATCAAACTGCCAACGAAAGTACCTTCTTCTCATCTCTGTGGACTTTGCAGGGGCGTTCGACGCCCTCTGGTGGCAGAGCATCCTCGCAAGACTAAGAGCTGCCAATCTGACATCAAACCTATATGGATGCATTCAGAGCTACCTGAACAGGTCCTAGTGCAGGCTCCCTACTGCAAGGTTGAACGCCAGGTACACAGGGGCTGCCCTCAGGGCTCTGTACTGGGTCCCCTCCTATGGAACTATGTGCTGGATGAGTTCCTCTCCCTGGAACTGGGAGGCATGCAAGCGCTTGCATACGCAGATGACCTCTCCCTAATCCTCTCTGCTGATTCAAGAGCACAACTGGAAACGCTTGCCAACTCAGCACTTTCTACACTAAGAGAGTGGACCGAAACTCATCACCTTAATATCTCTGCCACCCAAACCCAACTATCCTACTAAAGGGATATCTAACTCCTACCAGACCACTGCAGATAAAAATCTACAACAGAACGATCAAGTTGGCCACAGAACTCAAGTACCTAGGAGTGATCCTGGACCGAAATTTATCATTTACACCCCACTTAAAATACATCCAGAAGAAAATGAAAAACTATGCTGCCATGCTAGCCAGGATTACCCGCCGCGACTGGAGGCTGAAAAGAAGAACCCTAGCAATACTTTACAAAGCAGCCATCATCCCTGCGATTGCATATGCTTCTGGTGTCTGGCACCATAAGGCCCCTACGGCGGTAAATCTTCGACTACTTAACATCATTCACCGACCGATTTTATTAACCCTCACCAGAGCGTGCTGTACCGTATCTACTCATGCATTGCAAGTACTCACTGGGACCCTCCCCTTGATCTTGAAGTGATTCGCCTTGGCATGTTACAGTAGCTTAGATGCAGAAATCCAACTATCTTCCAGGATCACACCACAGACCCAACTGCAAATCGGACAGTGGAGAAGAAAAGACTCCAGATCTATTTGCGATCAATATGGCAGCAGCGCTGGACGACCTCCACAAAAGAGGAAGTCACGCGGAGGTTCCTTCCCTATCTACAACAAATATACCCACAGTATCTGGCATGGCTTTGCCCTGGATTGTACAGCACATGTCTCCTAACAGGACACGGTGCGATCCGCCACAAATTACACCTTTTCGGACTCGAAAACAACCCAATGTGTGCATGTGGCTCTGTGGAGACCTGGGGACACCAGATGTATGACTGCGAACTTTATGAAGATCTTCTTGTTGAATTAATCATCCAAGTGCGCTTTAATCCCAAAAACCGCGAACACTACTTACTGGAAGATGAAGCCTCATATACAGCATTCACCAAGTTTGCCCAGAACCTGTATGCCAGACGATTGACCATTCCTCTGCCTGCAAACTTCGAATAGACATGTCAAACAAAGCTTCTCAGAGACCCCCAACCAGACGTCAGGTTTGACTACTTGATCCTTCATGCAGAACAAAACTGGAACTCTTCTGAGAAGTGACAAAATTCCACTTCCCAGAACATTGACTACCGGATGGGACAAAAGTCCCATGAATGACTCCCAACCATGGCATTTTGCACAACCTGTTCAGCCAAACCAATATTGGATCGCCTCTGCTGGGCCTCAAGTTTTTCTGAATGGTGCGGACCTGACCCTGCGGTCTGGTTTGCTCCCACACATGCACACAGGCCACAAAATGGCAACCTGAGCCAGCTCTCTTGTCTGGCTCACTGTCTCACCTCTTCCTGGCAGGGTGGGGAGGGGATAGTAAACTGTCCCCTCCCCACCCTGCCACCCTATTTCTTCCCTCTGGTGGAGCATGGGCATGCCCCACTGTAAACTGGAGTTGCGTTCCCTTTCAGCTCCATATTTCTGTCTATTTGCCCCCCAGTCTTCAGCCTTCACCCCACTTTATCTGATAGCAACGTGAACACGCCCCACACAATCTAAAATCACCAATCTAAATTAATTTTGCACAACGTTTTGGACTTCTAGCGCTCCCCGCAATGTGTACGCGATTTTTTTTAGGTCCTAGCCAATGAAATCTCAGGAAATTAGGTGGCAGGACCTGCCAGAGTGAACTATATACTAGTGAGTACCTGGTCTGCCTCCATGGGGCGAAAGTGGGACAACGTCGGGCCTCAGTAGGGGTCTGGCGGCTAAATGACCAGATGAACAACGGTACAAGGCATCACACATATACAAAGTCCATACACTTTTAAATCTCTGGCTTTTCCAGTCAACTGGTTCACCCACAATGTAAACTACGCGGAGTTGGGGGAAACCCCTGGTGCCGCTTGACCCTGAACACACTTTACACTTTACTGATGTTTTGTGTTGGGTTTTTAGGTACTCTTGATTAGTCTTATGATGTTTGAACATATTGAACAGTTCATTGCAAAAAACTATTGATAATCTGTACTGTCAAGTTAAATGAATGCCTAAATTCAAAAATCCTTAAAGTTATAAAAATTTTGCCAAATAAATTACTAAAGAATTAATAAATAACCTTTTTATTTTCATTTATTGAGCTGACATCACCTTTTTATCCCTTTCTTTTTAAATTTCAGATGCCCTGTCAGTATTCGAAGTTCTTGGAGTTTTTGATAAACAGTTTAATTACAAAAAAATATTCAAATTTTTATTTTATGGATGAAGAAAATTCAGTATTTGCATTTGAGACCGTAAATAAAAGGAATAAATACTGGACAGATTCCTTGTGTCAAATTCATCTGGTTTGTAGATATCCAAGTATCTTATTACCTTATCATGTGGGTTTTTAAAAAAATCAGTTCAATTTATGTATTTGTTAAAAATCATTTTAACTAATAGATACTCTATAATTTAAATCTCTGTTTTAAATAGTGACTATTTATAATGATAAAAAAGATAAAAGCTGGATGGTGTCAAAGCATTCCATAGCAACATTTTATCTTAAAAGTTGTTTATTTATTTATTTATATATATAAAAATATATATAAATAAATAAATAACTTTTAAGATAAAATGTTTAATGAAAATCCCAACATGAAACATATTACATGAAAGAACTCACAGTATTGTGCATGGCTGAAGGTTGCAAAGGCAAATGATACTTGTTCACATTAGACTTGAATTCTGTAGATTGTATTTTTCAGGAAATATAATAAGGATAAATGAGGAAGAAGAAAAATTGGTCCTGTAAGTTTGGAGTTGAATGCTGACTACTTGTGGCATGTGTTCGGACTGATTTGGAAGAGAATAGTGGAATTACAAATACCAATTATTCAGAAGAACAGTGCCCATAGAAGTATCTATAGAAAAGGCATGCAGCAGAAACAGAACATCTATGAGACAGAGAGTGGAGAGTTTCTAAGGGATGGGTCATTAATTAACATAACTGCATTCTTTTGAATGGAGTGTACAAGCCTGAGAGAGATTATGGGGGCAAAACCCCTGATGTGGGAACAATATTCCATGGTAGGGCAGATTTGTACAGAGTGAACAGCTGTTTGGAAGAAAAGTAACGCCTAGAACGAAAGAGAAAAACCAATTTTTGAGATGCTAGAGGAAGCAATATTCGTAATGTGTTTATGCCAAGAGAGATTAGAAGTCAGGGTAATCCCCAGTAGAGACTTTTCCCAGAAATTAAAGTGCCATCAAAGATAAGCATAGGTGCAGAAGAATCCTTTTTGTGAAATATAAGACAGGACTGAGTTTTAGGAGTGAAATCAACTGAGTTATCTTTGCCCCACTGGACAATTACCTGGAGATCAGCATTTAAGGATTGGTAGTGGATATTCAAGAAGTTGATGCTGTTTAGAATTTATGAAAATAAAGTGTTATAACCACAATTATTTTAGGGAACAAATTATTTAACAGTATATGCAAGTAAAATAGATAATCTTGTGTTGTAAATTCAACAAATATATTAGATTTTTGAAATACTGCACAAAAAAAATCACCTAATAACACATTTGTTTACAAAGAAACTGCAAAAATGTAGTGTTACCAATAATAAATATAATCATAAAGTATAGTATTGATTAATTTAGAGAGAAGTGTAATCATAAATTATCAGGATTAGCTGTAGCTGATACCACAGAAAATGAGAGAGGATGAAGCAAAAAATGTTTTCTTGAAATGATCTGGCTGTTTACTTTGATTATACTGTTAAAAATTTGTTTTTTAGGCTATATTGCTGTATTGTTTCCTTCTCCTCAGTAGTACATGATTTTTGCTTCCTAAAATTAATCAGATAATCATAACAGGATTATGCTAAATAAATTGCTTCTGCCATGGTTATTCCTTATTCTTATCAACTGGAACATTGCTGTCATTGCAATCCTCACTGTACTTTGGGACCTAGAAGATATTTGGGACTGAAGATTTTTGAAACAGGAGCATTTCTGTCATAATAAGTCCATTCTTCTACTTCATTTCACTTATGTTTGAAAACAGTATTATTTAATTTCTTTGTGCAACTCATTATTTCAATGAATTCTTTTTAGATACCTCAGATCAATATCAGCATCACGAGACTCATTTTTAAACATCATTGCTGAAAAATAGTTTGTCAACTCTATTTCAGAACTTTAGGTTTACTATTATACTGTGAACACCATACTGCTTCTTTCAGTATGACTAATTTCACAAAATTATCTGAGGTATAAAGTCCTTCATAAGTCAAATTTTTTCATCAACTCGTTAAGTGATGGCACTTATAATTTCTCATTATATTCTGATCCATGGGCTGGATCAAAGATGTGTAGTTTGGTTGAATATACATAGCTAAACTGTTGGAAACTGACATAATCTGAAATAGATTAAGCTAAAAGAATTTTGCATCTGGTAGCCTGATGCCCACTGTCTAGCACAAAATGATGATTGAAACAAATGCTAAAGATTTGTTGATGGTCCACATATGTTTGTTGGCTCCATAAAGTACACAGAAAGCTTTAATGACTTTGAAGATGTTGGATTTGCGCTCTTTCCTATCAAAAGAAGCTTGCCCTTTCATGTACCTGCAGCCCCCCCCCACATTTTACAGCCGATACAGATTTTTCATTGTTAGAAACTAAATAATGGTGCAGGATACAACTCCAAAATAAACGTGTATCAACAGTATTATAGATATACTCTAAACTATGGTTGTTACATTTGAGAAATTATTGACAAATTCCTCTGCAGCTTCATGATGTAGTTTTTTGCTGGAAACTTTGAAATAGCAAATGTCATGAAAGTTTTTGAATTTCTGCAACCACCTTGTTCAATAATTACGGTTATCTTTATTTTATATTTCATCATGATAGGCTATTGCATTCTTCTTCAACATAAGGCCTTGAATGGGTTCAGCACGCTGAATTCTGATGGGATCCTTCCACTTGTTCAGATTACAAACCTAAGGGGGCATAAATTCAAATTAAGAAAAGACAGATGTAGAATAGATGTGTGGAAATTTGCCTTTAGCCAGCGGGTGGTTAATTGCTGGAACAAACTTCCATCTGTCGTTGTGGAAGTTGATAGGTTGAATAAATTTAAGGAGGAACTGGACAGGCATTTGGAGGGAATGGTGTGATTTTTTTTTGATTTTTTTATTTTTTTGGCTGATGCTGCATAAGCTCATACAATTGCTTTCTTGCATCACATGCCACTACTACTACTACTACTACTACTATAAGTCCAGATGAAGGAATTACTGGATTTATGTTATCTTTGCTCCTGTGCTGGCAGAACCATTTATACCACACAGTCTAAATTGCTGTTAGGCAGGCCAAGTAATGTTTTTCTTTCAGCAGTGCTTTCTACCAAGTCACTTTCATTAAAATAACTTTTATATTGTATATTGTTTGTCCATTACGACTCTTGTTGATACCATAATCTGACTTCCTTAAAACTTCCACTTTTTGCTGAACAGTGAGCATTTTTCTTTTGGCTTCACTACCATTTGATTCAGCTCTGACATCTAGATATACTGTATCTTCTTCTCTTTTTTTTTTTCATTATAGCATTTAAACATTTAATAAGAAAAGAATAATATTGCCAATAATTGTAATGGTGGAGATAGTATAAAATGGAAGTATAATAACCATGAAAAAAAATATATATATAAATATAAGAAGGCAAAAATTGTCAAAATCATTTTAAAACCTAAAAGGATAAATCTAAAAATAAATCTGGTGAGCAGGATGTATGTTCATCCATTGAAGAGAGAGAGGAAAATATCATAACTTTCAATGGCAAAGCTACATTCCAAAAAGCATGGAATTTGTCTGCACACTCAGCCCTCGGTTAATGTGCACAATGCATTATTGGAAAACTGTATGCTAACCAAACAGTAATTTTCAATGTAAACACATAATTTGCTGAGATACAAGGTGTAGCTGTTAAATAATGAGACTGTTGCAATAAAATAAATATAATGAAATATTTTGTACCTTACAAGTTATCCCCTTCAAAATAATTTGAAGGGGATAACTTGTAACTGATACTGTTCCATATGTTTCTTCCAAGCACAGAAACATTTCTGGAAGTCATCTTCTGAAAACCTTTTTAACACTTCCATCATTTATTCCTGAATGTCTTCAAAGGACTGAAAATAGGATCCCTTAAGTATACTTTTCAGTTTTGGGAAGAGAAAGTCACAGTTGGGCTGGGTCTGGTGAGCAGGATGTATGTTCACACATTGGGATTTGTTTATTGGCCAGAAACTGACAAACAGAGAACACATTGTGTGCTCCAGCAAACAATTGTCTCATGCCTAAATTTTCATTTAAAATTTGTCTAACTGTTTCCTTGTTAAGTTCCATATTAAGTTCTGATGCAACCATTTTAATGCTTAAATGACGATAACTTCTAATCAATGTCCTTACCCAGTCCACATTTTCATCAATTTTCATGGATACCAGATGGTCTGGTCATTAATTATCTTCCACATTCTCTCTTCCTTCTAAAAATATCTTTTATACCATTCAAACATGCAAGCTCTTGACATAGTACCTTCCCCATGAACTTGATGTAATAATTCAACTTTCAATTGGTGTTTTCTTTAGTTTTGTTAGGAGAGACCTTCATCCTGCAGTGGATGGAAAATGGCTGCTGCTGATGATGATGATGAAAAGATATTGGATGGTTGTCATGTTTAGTACTAGGCTGAGGAGAAGTAATGTGGAGTAGTGTTTTTTTTTTTTAGTACAAACCCCAAACATGAAAGGCATTGAACCCATAGTACTTCGTAGCGTGGTATGGGTTGATGGTTGAGAAGACAGAAGTGAGAAAATAAGAAAAGAAGTAAGAAAGTTTAATGAAATTAAAAATTTAAGCATATCATAGTAACTTTAAACACTCCTGCTTTCAGTGCTCTTTTCTTCTGTCCCACAGTCAATTCATGAAGTCCCATGCATTTTGCTTTGGACCCTACTATATTTCATGTGGCCAGGCATCTCTGTGAAAGAAAACTTGTTTACAAGCTGTCTTTAGCCCATAAACGTACATTTTTGGTGCTAGTTTCAATTTGTAAGATCTAGTGGTAGGTTGTGGTGTTTTAAAGTTCCGTTTTGGTCTTGTGAAAACTCATGAAATGGAGCAAAAATGCTGTGCATGTGTTAATTCGCCAAACAGTTTTTGCTATGCTTGTGGACAATTTACAGTAAATTCACAATCACAGACAAGGTGAAACAAGCTTATTATTTTTATTTTGGTTGTCATATGGTGATCAGGATAAAATTTGGGCACCGCATATGTGATGTATAATGTGCTGTGTAAATCTGACTGAATGGATGAAGGGGAACAATTCTAAAATGCCTTTTACTGTTCCGATGGTCTGGAGAAAATCAACAAGTCACCTCAAAGATTGTTATTTCTGTCTCATAAATACTAAGGGGTTTTCAAGGAAAAATAAAAGTCAAAATAAAATACCCCAACCTTCTGTCTGCAATAAGATCAGTGCTACACACACACCAGAACTCCCTATTCCTCCACCTAGTTGTGAAGAAATCACTATTCTGGAAGAAGAGTAAGAGTTGCTAGAGCCCATACCTGCCCCCCTCAACATCTGCTGATCCTAGTTACAATCCTGAAAATGACAACCCCCCACACTTAATTGAGCAAAGTGAACTTAATGATTTGGTTAAGGGTTTAATCTTTCAAAGCAACAGGCTGAGCTATTAGGATCTAGGTTGCAACAGTGGAATTTGCTGGCAAAAACCACAAAGATTTCTGTGTTTTGAAACTGAAATGAAAAGTTTGCAGGTTATTATCAAATAGAAGATTCTCTTTGTGTCTGCAAAGATGTAAACTGATTGATGGATGAACTAGGGTTTGAACACAATCTTGAAGAATCGATGATTCATGGATTCTTCTAAACTCAGTTTAAAAGCAGTTTTGCTACACAATGGTAATATAAAATTGTCGGTCTCAGTGACTCATTCAGTGGCTATGGAAGAAACCTATGATAGCATTTATTGGTATTAAATGCCTTAAACTACAAGAAATATTGTTGGAAAATCTGTGGTTATTTAAAAGTAATCAGTTTGTTGCTTGGTCCACAGGGTTGGTTTTACTAAGTATTGTTGTTTCCTGTGTTTATGGGATAGTCGAGCAGTAGAACTTCATTATATTGTGAAGGAAGGTCCATCAGAAAAGAAGACATTCACAGGAAACTCAACATCAAATGCATGCCTTTAGTGAAACCTGAAATGGTGCTCTCCTGTCTCTGCACATTAAGTTGAGTCTCATGAAAAATTTTGTAAAAGCTCTGGGGCAAAAGTATTGAAGGTTTCGAGTACTTAAAAAGCCAATTTCCAAAAATTAGTGATGCAAAGTTGAAGGAGAGTAATATTCGTAGGCAAATTAGACGGCTTTTAAATGATGAAATCGTTGAAATTAAACTTAATGCCACTGAATTAGCCATGTTGAAATTTGCACTATGGAGCAGAGGTATCAAGGATGATGGGATCCAGCAATGATGGTTGACTGTTGCTGGTTTCTGACAAGGGAGGACCATTCTGCTCATAATAGGAAAAAATAACTGTAAGTAGTACGATTTCCTATTTTTGCCTCCACTTTTGTCGGTTAATTGCTTACTTAAATCCAAACAGATGTTTATAAAGTTTAAATATGTTATTTTTTATCCCTTTTGAATGTTTACTGGTTGTCATTTCTATTTCAAGCAATTAATTTACAAGAAAAGTAGTCAATTTAGATAAGTAAAAATTCAATTTTTGGAAAATACAAACTTTCTACTGTCATTTTCGTTTTCAGCACATGCAATATAGTCAAAATCAGTTTATTTCGTTCACGTTATTGAAAAAAAGTTTAAAATTGTTGGCTAGTGTAATTTGTCTAGACCTTCCTTAAATTTATTCAAACTTTACTACCTGCTTCCACATGCTAGATGAAAGTCTGTTCCAGTAATCAATTGCTCTCCGCCCGGAAGTATTTTCACATATATATCCTGCAACCATCTTTTTTCAATATATGCCATTTGATTAAAATAAGGAAAATATCAGTGGTTAGTTCATCTAATCCATTTAAAGCCTTAAACACTTCAGTGAAGTCTCCTTTGCAGGTGCCTAGTTTCTAGGTACCCATTGTTGTCCTAACAAATTTTTTGCTCTTTTCTGCACTTGTTGCAGCAGATCCACATAGCGTCCAGATCACTATACTTGCTATCAAAATCTCTGTATATCAGAGAACTGAATGAGCTATCCTAACAGGGATTACTATTACCCATATGGAATACCTTTTATTTATTCATGTGGAACAGCAATAAAAGCTTAATTTGTGACTGTCATAGTAGATAATCAGGTTGGTAAAACAAGATCTCCTCATTTAACAATTCCGTGCCGTGACTGATATTTAACTGCATTCCTGTCAAGATGATTCAGCATTTCTTTGTTAACTACTGACTCCCATTTATTTTTCCTGTCACAGAAATCAGGCATATAGATCTGTAATTACACACTTCAGCCTTTCATTTTCTCTTTGTGAATAAGCGAGAGAGACATTTGCATTGCTAGTCTGTAGAGACCTCCCTGAATCCAAGGATGCTGTCGTAATATGGTTAAAGGTTTGCTTACTTTTTTTTTTTTTCCCTTTTTTAAATATGATTGAATAGATCCATCAGTATCAGGAGCCTTATTTACTTCCAGTTTCAACAATTTCTCTCCCAGTTTCTTCTCAGTTATCACAAAATTGTTTAGCTCCCAATTATAACTTGGTATACTTCTAGTATCTCAAATCCAAAAAATTTCTTCATGCATGAATGTAAATGCCCAATATTTATTCATTTTGTTATCTTTGTGAAGGGGATCATCATTAGTTATGCAGATATTCATATCTGCATTGTGGTTTCCCATTTTTTTAGTGTTAAGATAAGCAAAGAAAGTTTAGCTTGCCTAACTCACTTAGCATTAGCATTAGCATTAGTAGAGGCATTTGATGCAAGAAAGCAAGCTTATGCAGCATCAGCCAAAAAAATAAAATAAAATAAAGTAAAATAAATAAATAAAAAAAATAACCACTTCCACTTCACCCCTCTGTTCGTTCGAAATACCTGTCCAGCTGAGCCTTAAACTTATTTAGGCTATCAACTTCCACGACAAGGGATGGAAGTCTGTTCCACCTACCAACCACCCACTGGCTAAAGGCAAATTTCCGCACATCTATCCTACATCTGTCTTTCCTCAATTTGAATTTATGCTCTCTCGGGTGATTATTCTGAGCAAGAGGAAGAACCCCATCAGCATTGAGTATGCTCAAACCATTCAAGGCTTTGTACACCTCTATCAGATCACCTCGCTGGTGCCTAGTTTCCAGACACTGTAATTCGCAAAACTTAAGCCTTTCTTCGTAAGAGCACCCCTTTGTTCCATTCACTAATCTTGTTGCCCTTCTCTGTACTCGTTCCAGCAGCTCTACATCCTTCTTGAAATGAGGCCTCCAGGCCTGTATACTAGGTGTGGCCTGACCATTGCCTTATACAAGGGAATAATCACCTCCTTATCCCTGCTAGAAAAATTCCTATATATCATTGACAATACACCATGAGCTACTCTTGCAGCCCGTCTGCACTGCTCAGAGAACTTCATATCTGCCTGCACAACCACCCCCAGGTCCCTTTCATTCTCTACCACTGTCAGTGTAGTACCACAGAGTTGATACGTTGCTCTGGGGTTGCTGTTTCCCATATGTAGTACTTTACATTTGTCAATGTTAAACTTCATTTGCCACCTCGAAGCCCATCTGCTCAACCTTTCCAAATCCTGTTGCAGCAGCATAGTGTCAGTCGTGTCCTTGACAACCCTGCCAACCTTCGTATCGTCTGCAAACTTGGACATTAAGCTTGATATACCATCATCAATATCATTTATAAATACAGAAAACAATAAAGGACCCAATACTGAACCCTGAGGGACTCCACTAATAACATTAGTCCACGATGAGCAGTGTCCATTGATTACCACTCTCTGTCTTCTCCCCCTCAACCACCCCTTTATCCATAGCAGCAATTTGCCTCCAATGCCACACTGCTCCAATTTGTGCAGCAGTCTTCCATGTGCAACAGTATCAAAAGCCTTTCTAAGATCCAAGTATATAATATCAAAGTTATTCCCTGCATCCAGTTCTTTTGTGACTGCATCATAGTATCCAATCAAATTGGTCAGGCAAGACTTCCCCTTAACAAAACCATGCTGTGTCCGAGCTATAACTGAAGTCTTGTCTAGATGATCCTGCAGTGCTTCTTTAACCAGTGCCTCCATTAATTTTCCGGGAACAAAAGTTAAACTCACAGGTCTATAATTACTTGTGTCAGCCTTTGATCCTCCTTTGTGAATTGGGGTCACATTTGCACATCTCCAGTCCATGGGTACCTCCCCTGAGTCCAAGGAAGCTCTCATAATTATGGCTAAGGGTTTGCTTACTTCCTTTGCTGCCTCCTTTAATATAACTGGATAGATCCCATCCACCCCAGGTGCCTTTCTTGTGTTTATCTTCAACAATTTCTCCTCCACTTTACTCTCAGTTATTACAAGATTCTCTAGCTTACTGCTAGAGTTGAATACACCTCTGGCATTCCCCTCGCTGAATAACTCCTCATGTGTGAATGTCGATGCAAAATATTCATTTAGTTTGTTAGCTATCTGAGCAGGGTCATCAACAGTTGACCCATCGATATCAAGTGGACCAATCTGATTCATCCCCTTCCTTCTAGAGTTTACATAAGTAAAGAACTCTTTGCTGTTTTTCTTCGCATCCCTTGCCAAGGATCTCTCGTAATCTGCCTTCGCCTGCCTAACCTCCTTTGTAACTTGGTTACAGATCAACTTGTATCTATCATAGGCTTCTGTGTCACGTGTTAATTTGTATGTATCCCATGCATTTTTCTTCTCTGCCATATGCCTCATTAGTTCATCTGATATCCATTTAGGCCTAAACCTTGAATAATATTTCTTAGTTGGTATGTAAAGCCTAGTAGCTTCCAAGATAAGTTCTTTGAATGCTTCCCATTTTGAATTTGCTGTTGGTAACATCATCAGTTGATCCCACTGTATAGAATTTAAATACTGTCTCAGTCCATCGTAGTCGCCTTTACGAAAGCAATACCCCTTCCCTTTACCCCTAATGGTAGTTACCTCTTTGAGTAACTCCCACTTCAGAACACTGTGATCACTGCCACCTAGTGGTTCATTTATCTGCAGATTCTTAATGCATGAAGAATCACTACTGATAATCAAATCAAGAGTATTACTACCTCTAGTTGCCTCCCGAACATGCTGATGTAGAAAACAATCATCCAATAAATCCGCAAAAGCTTTGCTAGTGTGTCAGTGACCAACCCTCAAATTCCAGTCAATATCTGGGAAATTTAAAATCCCCCATTATAAGACTCTCTGATTTACTGGCCCACTCTATTTCTCCGTACAGTTTCTTATTATACTCATCAGAGTCAATAGGCCTATAGCACACTCCTACTCTCAATTTTGATCTCCCAATGCTTATGTCACACCAAACTGACTCGACACTGCACTGTCCAGCGGTGTCGACTGGCTTCACTTCCTTGGATTTTATGTGTTTTTTAACTAATAGCATAACCCCTCCTCCCTTCCTATCCTGTCTATCCTTTCTGTAGACTTTGTACTCCCCAAATTCCAGTTCTGCATTCCTTATATCTGTGTAACACCACTTTGTGACTTGATTGCAGATTAGGTTATACTTACTGTAAATTTATGTGTACCCTGATAATTTATAGTCATCTCATGTATTTTATTCAATTTCACTAGTAAATTTCATCAGTTCATTTGATGTTAGAATTAGTAATGGCCACACGGTGCAAGGAAGCTTATAGCTTATGTTTCACCAGCCAAAAAAAAAAAAAATAATAATAAGAATAAGAACAAAATTAAAAAAATAATAATAATTAATAAGAGAAAAGGAAATAGACAACCTATGTGTTTTCTTCCTCCCGTAGGTAATTATCCAGCTGACCTTTGAATTTCCCCAAACTGTCAGCCGCTACCACCTATGTACGTAACTTATTCCAGTAATTTATAACTCGCTGGCTAAAATAAAATTTCCTGCAATACAGTATAAACAACTCCCCCCCCCCAACTTGAAATTATTGCCCCGTAGTTCTAGATTCATTTGTAACCATGAAATTTTCATCCTCATTCATTTTACTTATGCCTCTCAGAGCCTTAATCAAGTCTCCTCTAAGGTGCCTAGTTTCCAAGCTCTGCAACCCACGTATTCAAAGTATTTCCTCATGTGGATGCCCTTTTGCCGATCTCACCAGGAAAGTTACCCATCTTTGGACCTTTTCAAGAAGCACAATGTCTTAGGTGCGGTCTCCGTACTTGAACACAGTGTTCCAAGTGTGGTCTAACAATAGCCTTATATAACGGGATTATGACATCCTTATCTCTACTAGTAATTGTTCAATAAATCATTGATAGGACACCAAGGGCTTTCCTAGCAACCAGTATCTGACCGTAACATAATAATATGTATCTGACCGTAACATAATATCCAAGTCCCTTTCCCCTACTACTGACTTTAGTTCAACTCTTCAACTCCTCTACTACAGACTTTAGTTCAACTCCTCGAAGTGTATAAGTTATTATGGGGTTACTGTTCCCCAGGTGCAATACTTTACACTTTCCTGGATTAAAGCATAGCTGCCATTTTTCTGAGAATCCCTGAAGTCTATCTAGATCATTCTGAAGAAGCTCTGCTTGGCGGCGATCATTAACTACTGTACCAATCTTTACATCATCTGCAAATTTAGGCATCATGCCCTCTATCCCTTTATCAATGTCATTTATGAAAATCAAAAACAAGAGTGGTCCTAATTGGGAGTTGGCGACTCTATTGTAAGGGAAACAGGGAACATGCTTTGTAAAAAGGATAGGTGGAACAGGAACAGGGTATGCCTGCCAGAGGCAAAGGTTGATGACGTTGTAGAGCGGATATCATCTTTTAAGGTCACAAAAGGTGATATTGTTGTACACATTGGCATTAATGATATAAGAATAGGAGACTGGCAGAATTACTTAACAAGTACAGGTCACTGTTGAAAAAAAGCCGTGAATTGGGTTGAATTTGAAAGTGTCTGCCATTCTGCCCAGACACGATAGGAGGGAGTATATGATGAGAGCCTTGTCGATCAGTTCGTCCCTGGAAAGATTGTGCAAAGCTCAGGGGTAGAATTTTTTTCAGCCTGGTCTGTACTTGTTGACAGGAGAGACTGCTTCTACAGGGATGGGATACACTTAAATAGAAAGGGTGCAAGAATATTTGCTGATGATATCAAGGCAGTGAAAACTGCTAGTTTGGCGGGATACAAGGACTAATAGATTAACAGTAGCCATTGGCAGAGGTAAAAGTGATTTTTGCACTGCTTCTATTGGAATGAGCACTAGCCTGAAAAACAAGATGCAGTGTATTTCAGAGACTGCTGGGAGTCATTGCTGTAGAAATAAACACATGGATTGTGTTTATTTCTACAGCAATAATTCTCCTATAATTATGAGGAGTTTGGTAAATAAATTTGATGAATTTGAGGTATTGCTCAAAATATCAAAGGCAGATATTGTTGGGATATCAGAGACGTGGTGCCACACAGATATAAGGAATGTAGAACTGGAATTTGAGGAGTATAATGTGTACAGGAAGGATAGAAAGGGAGGAGGGGTTATACTATAACCCCGGGGGCTCACATCTGGTGAGTATGGGCTTGGCAAACCCAGGGTCCTGAGCTGGATATCATCATTCTTCCCTTTCTTGGTGATTCCTTTATACTTCTCTCTCTCTCTCTCTCTCTCTCTCTCTCTCTCTCTCTCTCTCTCTCTCAGGGGGTAACTTGGGATTTTTTTGGCTGGTGCAGCATAAGCCTCAGGCTTCCTTGTACCATATGGCTAATAATAATAATAATAATAATAATAAATAATATTAGTTAAGAAACACATAAAATCCAAGGAAGTGAAGCCAGTCAACATTGCTGGACAGTGCAGTGTAGAGTCAGTTTGGTGTGACAAGCATTGAGAGATCAAAATTGAGATTAGGAGTGTGCTATAGGCCTAATGACTCTGATCAGTATAATAAGAAACTGTACAGGGAAATAGAGTGGGCCAGTAAATCAGAGAGTCTTATAATGGGGGATTTTAATTTCCCAGACATCGACTGGAATTTGTGGGTTTGTTACTCACACACTAGCAAGGCTTTTGTGGATTTATTGGATGATTGTTTTCTACATCAGCATGTTCGAGAGGCAACTAGAGGGAGTAATACTCTTGATCTGATTATCAGTAGTGATTCTTCATGCATTAAGAATCTGCAGATAAAGGAACTACTAGGTGGCAGTGATCACAGTGTGCTGAAGTGGGATTTACTCAAAGAGGTAACTACCATCAGGGGTAAAGGAAAGGGTTTTTTCTTTCTTAAAGGTGACTACGCTGGTCTGAGACAGTATTTAAATTCTATACGGTGGGACCAACTGATGATGTTACCAACAGAAAATTCAAAATGGGAAGCATTCAAAGAACTTATCTTGGAAGCTACTAGGCTTTACATACCAATTAAGAAATATTGTTCAAGGTTTAGGCCTAAATGGATGTCAGATGAACTAATGAGACATATAGCAGAGAAGAAAAATGTATGGGATACATATAAATTAACACGTGACACAGAAGCCTATGATAGATACAAGTTGATCTGTAACCAAGTCACAAAGGAGATAAGGCAGGCAAAAGCAGATTATGAGAAATCCTTGGAAAAGGATGCAAAGAAAAACAGAAAAGAGTTCTTTTCCTATGTAAAATATAGAAGGAAAGGGACAAATCAGATTGGTCCACTGGATATTGATGGTTCAACTGTTGATGATCCTGCTCAGGTGGCTAACGTACTAAATGAGTATTTTGCATCTACATTCACAAATGAGGAGTTATTCAGGGAGAGGAATGCCAGAGGTCAAATAAACTCTGGCAGTGAGCTAGATGATTTTGTAATAACTGAGAGGAAAGTAGAGGAGAAATTGTTGAAGATGAACAAAAAAAAAGGCACCTGGGGTGGATGGGATCTATCCAGTTATATTAAAGGAGGCAACAAAGGAAATAAGCAAACCCTTGGCTATAATTATGAGATCTTCTTTAGATTCTGGGGAGGTACCCACGGACTAAAGATGTGCAAATATGACCCCAATTCCCAAAGGAGGATCAAAGGGCAACACAAGTAATTATAGACCTGTTAGTTTAACTTCTGTTCCAGGAAAATTAATGGAGGCACTGGTTAAAGAAGCACTGCAGGATCATCTGGACAAGACTTCAGTTATAGCTCGGACACACCATGGTTTTGTTAAGGGAAAGTCTTGCCTAACAAATTTGATTGGATATTATGATGTGGTCACAAAGGAACTGGATGCAGAGAATAACTTTGATATTATATATTTGTATCTTAGAAAGGCTTTTGATACTGTTGCTCATGGAAGACTGCTGAACAAATTGGAGCAGTGTGTCATTGGAGACAAATTGCTGCTATGGATTAAGGGATGGTTGAAGGGAAGAAGACAGAGAGTGGTAATCAATGAACACTGTTCATTGTGGACTAATGTTATTAGTGGAGTCCCTCGGGGTTTAGAATCGGGTCCATTTTGTTTTCTGTATTTATAAATGATATTGATGATGGTATATCAAGCTTAATGTCCAAGTTTGCAAACAATACGAAGGTTGGCAGAGTTGTTAGGGACACTACTGACAGTACGCTGCTGCAACAGGATCTAGAAAAGTTGAGCAGATGGGCTTCGAGGTGGCAAATGAAGTTTAACATTGACAAATGTAAAGTACTACCTATGGGAAACAGTAATCCCAGAGTAACGTATCAACTCTGTGGTACTACACTGACAGTGGTTGGGGACGAGAGTAGCCTTGTGCAGGCAAAGTTTTTAAGGCTCAAGAACATAGAGCAGTTTTTTCTATTTTATTAACTTAAATTGGCTTGAATTGGCATATTAACTTATTTTATAGAGTAGCTCTATATTCCTAGTTACGATACTTAGTTTAAATTTTAACGTAGATAGAGATTTTGTAGGTTATTACTTAGTATCAGTAAGGGTATCCAATCCTTGTGTTTTATAAATTTTGCAGAGCCGGCGAACCGAAGGTTTTTTAGCTATTGTTAGCCGCTTTATTGAACAATTGTTATATTAAATTATTTTCTGTAAGTAGCTTATAGACCTAGGCAAGATCCTTAATTTATTCTGAATTGAGACAGCGAGATTTTGGAAGTTAATTAAGCCTTTATGTGTCCGTAGATTTACCTTTCTTAACTTGCCGCCATTGTTATACGATACAATGTTATATCCCGAACTAGATAGTGTTAGCTTAGTATAATATAGTATATGATATTATCAACTAATCAGTAATTTATTGATCTTGTTGAACTTCATTGTCAGTTAAATTGTACTTTAATTAAATACATATAACGACTTAGATTTTACGAATTTAACACAATTAATTAATACATAACTTGATACGGAACTTATATAAAGAAACTCGAAGATAATACTTGACACTTAAAATAATATATATATATATATAGATATATAGTGTTACAACTGCGTTGGGATACAAGTATAGGATTATAATTTTGTACTGAAA
Source organism: Mastigoproctus giganteus (assembly GCF_048544385.1). Classification (NCBI taxonomy): domain Eukaryota; kingdom Metazoa; phylum Arthropoda; class Arachnida; order Uropygi; family Thelyphonidae; genus Mastigoproctus; species Mastigoproctus giganteus. The sequence goes on from NC_143576.1 coordinate 219,190,535, forward strand.
TTGAAATTTTTATTGAAATTGAATCGGAATCATGACTCAGACCAGCAAAGCAAAAGGCTCAAGCTAAATGGAGTGCTGTGGCTCGTGGGAGAACTGAGGGGGTCAGTTGCCCTCTGATTCACAGCCTTTTAAAATGCACTGCTTCCTTGATGTTTGTGGAGCAATCAGGTACAGACATGATATTGCCATGGGGGATGTCTTTTTGTACACGCGATGTAAGGAGTGTGAGGAAATGAGGACAGGGTGGATGCCCTCGAAGGATCTAAATTGAGGGGACCATCAAGCTCTCAGCTGCCCACATCAATGCCAGAGCTTGCACTTGATCATCATGCAACACAGCGACAACCCCCAAGGCAGAATGTGCTGGTCCCACAGGAACTAGTAGTAGTTGGTGACTCTGTTATCAGGGAGATGGTGGGCTGAGAGGTAGCAAATGAAGTTTAACATTGACAAATGTAAAGTACTACATGTGGGAAGCAGCAACCCCAGAGTGACGTATCAACTCTGTGGTACTACACTGACAGTGACTTCCATCCCTTGTTGTGGTACTACAACTTCCACAACAAGGGATGGAAGTGTGTTCCACCAACCAACTACTCGCTGGCTAAAGGCAAACTTCTGCACATCTACCCTACATCTGTCTTTCCTCAATTTGAATTTATGCCCTCTCAGGTGATTATTCTGAGCAAGAGGAAGAATCTCATCAGCATTGAGCATGCTCAAACCATTCAAGCATTTATACACTTCAATCAGATCACCTCGCAGGTGCCTAGTCTCCAGAAACTGTAATTTGCAAAACTTTAGCCTTTCTTGTAAGAGCAACCCTTTGTTCCATTCACTAATTGTTGCTCTTCTCTGTACTCGTTCCAGCAGCTCTATATCCTTCTTGAAATGAGGCCTCCAGACCTGTATACAGTACTCAATGTGTGGCCTGACCATTGCCTTATACAAGGGGATAATCATTTCCTTATCCCTGCTAGAAAAAATCCTGTATATTATTGACAAGACACCAGGACCTACTCTTGCAGACCGTCTGCACTGCTCAGAAAACTTCATATCTGCCTGCACATTTAACCCCGGGTTAGCACTGGCATTAGTAGAAGCATATGATGCAAAAAAGCAAGCTTATTGCAGCATCAGCCAAAAAAAAAAAAAAAAAACCCTCCCATTTCACCCCTCCTTTCATTCCAAGTACCTGTCCAGCTCAGCCTTAAATTTATTTACGCTATCAACTTCCACAATAAAGGATGGAAGTCTGTTCCACCAACCAACCACCCGCTGGCTAAAGGTAAACTTCCGTGCATCTATCCTACATCTGTCTTTCCTCAATTTGAATTTATGTCCTCTCAAATGATTATTCTGAGCAAGAGGAAGAATTCCAACAGCATTGAGCATGCTCAAACCATTCAAGGCTTTATACACCTGAATCAGATCACCTCGCAGGTGCCTAGTCTCCAAACACTGTAATTTGCAAAATTTAAGCCTTTCTTCGTAAGAGCTACCCTTCGTTCCATTCACTAATCTTGTTGCCCTTCTCTGTACTCGTTCCAACAGCTCTACATCCTTCTTAAAATGAGGCCTCCAGATCTGTATACAGTAATCAAGGTGTGGTCTGACCATTGCCTTATATAAGGGGATAATCACCTCCTTATCCCTGTTGGTAAAATTCCTGTATGTCATTGACAAGACACTATGAGCTACTCTTGCAGACCATCTGTACTGATCAGAGAACTTCATATCTGCCGACACAATTACTCCCGGGTCCTTTTAATTCTCTACCACATGCAGAGTCTTGAGTTAAAAAGCTTTGGAGAGTCTTGAGTTAATCCACAAGGCTTTCAGCATATAATCCCTCCTATCGTGCCTGGGCAGAATTGCAGACACATAGACATTGTGACCTAACTTGTTGAATTTCTTTAGCATATTCATTTAGCATTACCATTAGTTGAGGCATATGATGCAAGAAAGCAAGCTTATATAGCATCAACCAAAAAAAAAAAAAAACCCTTCCCATTTCATCCATCCAGTTACTCCAAATGTATGTCTAGTTCATCCTTAAATTTATTTAAGCTGTCAGCTTAAACAACAACAGGAGCAGTGTGACATTGGAGGCAAATTGCTGCTATGGATAAAGGGGTGGTTGAGGGGGAGAAGACAGAGAGTGGTAATCAATGGACACTGCTCATCGTGGACTAATGTTATTAGTGGAGTCCCTCAGGGCTCAGTGTTGGGTCCATTATTGTTTTCTGTATTTATAAATGATATTGATGATGGTATATCAAACTTAATGTCCAAGTTTGCAGATGATACAAAGGTTGGCAGGGTTGTCAAGGACACTACTGACACTATGCTGCTGCAACAGGATCTGGAAAGGTTGGGCAGATGGGCTGAGAGGTGGCAAATGAAGTTTAACATTGACAAATGTAAAGTACTACACTTGTGAAACAGCAACCCCAGAGCAACGTATCAACTCTGTGGTACTACACTGACAGTGGTAGAGAATGAAAGGGACTTGGGGGTGATTGTGCAGGCAGATATGAAGTTCTCTGAGCAGTGCAGACGGGCTGCAAGAGTAGCTCATGGAGTATTGTCAATGATATACAGGAATTTTTCCAGCAGGGATAAGGAGGTGATTATTCCATTGTATAAGGCAATGGTCAGGCCACACCTAGAGTACTGTATACAGGTCTGGAGGCCTCATTTCAAGAAGGATGTAGAGCTGCTGGAACGAGTACAGAGAAGGGCAACAAGATTAGTGAATGGAACAAAGGGGTGCTCTTACGAAGAAAGGCTTAAGTTTTGCAAATTACAGTGTCTGGAGACTAGGCACCAGCGAGGTGATCTGATAGAGGTGTATAAAGCCTTGAATGGTTTAAGCATGCTCAATGCTGATGGGATTCTTCCTCTAGCTCAGAAAAATCACCTGAGAGGGCATAAATTCAAATTGAGGAAAGACAGATGTAGGATAGACGTGTGGAAATTTGCCTTTAGCCAGCGGGTGGTTGGTTGGTGGAACAGACTGCCATCCCTTGTGGTGGAGGTTGATAGCCTAAATAAGTTTAAGGCTCAGCTGGACAGGTATTTTGAACGAACAGAGGGGTGAAGTGGAAGTGGGTTTTTTTTTTTTTTTTTGGCTGATGCTGCATAAGCTTGCTTTCTTGCATCAAATGCCTCTACTAATGCTAATACTAATGCTAACAAATGGAAGTCTGGTCCAATCAACTACCTGCTGGCTAAAGGCAAACTTCTGCATGTCTATTCTATAATTGTCTCTCCTCAGTTTGAATCTATGCCCCCCTCAGGTCCTTACTCTGAGCAAGCAGAAGAATCCCATCAGCATTGAACCTGCTCAAAAGCCTTATACAGCTCAGTCAGATCACCTGACAGGTGCCTAGTCTCCAGATGCTGCAACTTACAGAACTTAAGCCTTTCTTGGTAAGAGCATCCCTTTGTTCCTCTCACCAACCTTGTTGCCCTTCTCTGTACTCGTTCTAGCCACTCTATATCCTTCCTAAAAAGAGGCCTCCAGACGTGTACGTGGTACTCAAGGTGTGGCCTGACCATTGCCTTATACAAAAGGATAATAACCTCCTTGTCTCTTCTAGCAAACTTCCTATATATTATTGACAAGACTACATGACCTGCTCTGGCCACCTGTCTACACTGCTCAGAGAACTTCATATCTGACTACACAATTACTCCAAGATTGTTTTCATTCTCCACTTATTTGAGTGTAGTACCACACAGTTGGTTCATTTCTCTTGGGTTACTGCTACTCATATGCAGTACTTTGCATTTGTCAATGTTAAACTTCAGTTGCCACTTCTAAAACCATCTGCCTAACTTTTCTAGATCCTGTTGCAGTAGCATACTATCTTTAATGTCATTAACAACCCTGCCGAACTTTGTATCATCTGCAAACTTGATATACCTTCATCGATATCATTAATAAATACACAAAACAACAATGGGCCCAGCACCAAACCCTCGGGGACTCGACTAATTAACATTAGTCCATGTAGAGCAGTGTCTATTTATTACCACTCTCTGCTGTCTCCCACTCAACCATCCCTTTATCCATTATAACAACTTACACTTAATGCCATACTGCTCCAATTTGTACAGCAGTCTTCCATGTGCAACAGTATCAGAAATTTTCCTGAAATCCCAGTATATGATATCAAAATTATTTTTTGCATCCAATTGCTTTGTGACTATATCGTAGTATCTAATAAAATTGGTCAGACAAGCCCCCCCCCTTAACAAACATATGTTGTGTCTGAACTATTACTGCAGCCTTGTATAGGTGATCCTGCAACACTTCTTTAACCACTGACTCCATTATTTTCCCCATAACAGAAGTTAAACTAACAGGTCTATAATTATTTGTGTCAACCTTTGAACCCCCCCCCCCCCTTTGTGAATTGGGGATACATTTGCACATCTCCAGTTCATTGGGACCTCTCCTGAATCTAAGGATGCTCGCATAATTATGGCTAAGGATTTGAATACTTCCCTCCTGCCTATTTCAATGTAACTGGATAGATTCCATCCACCCCAGGTGACTTTTTTTAACTTCAACAATTTCTCCTTCACTTTGCTCTCCATTACTACAAATAATTTAGCTCCCTGTTAGTTTAGTTAACTTCTATACTCCTCTTCCTTACAGTATTCCTCATGTGTGAATGTAGATGCAAAATACTTATTCAGTTTGTCTGCTATCTGAGCAGGAACATCAACAGTCGACCAACCAATGTCAAGTGGAACAATCTGATTCATCCCCTTCCTTCTAGAGTTTATAAAGCAAAGAAGTCTTTGTTGTTTTTCTTTGCATCCTTTGCCAATAATTTCTCATAATTCTGAATTATGAGTGAATCATAATCATAATCCTGAATTATATCCTGAACTAGATATCGTAAGGTTTAACGTAAAACTAGATAGTGAAACATGTAGCACTGTATTAGAAATCTGTTAGTTTAGTATAGTATAGTATTATGAATTAATCAGTAAAATTTATTAATCTTATTAAATTTCATTGTCAATTAAATTATACTTTTCTAACTAAATACATATAACGACATAGATTTTACAAACATAACATTATAAATGAATACATGTAACTTGACAGGAGATACGAAAGTAATATAACGTAACTCAGAGATAATACTCAATACTGAAATATATATATATATAAAAATAAATTAGAATGAGGATTAAAAAATAAAAATAATGCCAGCAGCATGGCAAATAACCCCGGGGGCTCACATCTGGTGAGTATGGGCTTGGCACACCCAGGGTCCTGAGCTGGATATCATCATTCTTCTCTTTCCTGGTGATTCCCTTCTACTTTTGACTCTCTCTCTCTCTCTCTCAGGGTTACTCGGGAACTTTTTTTTTTTTTTTTTTTTCCTGGTGCAGCATAAGCCTCAGGCTTCCTTGCATCATATGGATATTAATAATAATAATAATAATAATAATAATAATAATAATAATAAGACAGAAGAGCGAAAATAGTGAAAATTAAACATAACAATCAACCCAACAGGGAGGGAAGAGAAGAGTAACAAGAGTAAAAAATATTGCAGCAGAAACTCTCCAAAATAATTTAGAACATCTAAGTGCAAAGATAATAAAATTATAATCGATTAAATTTTGAATGCCAATTAAATAGAAATTTAGTGGCACCCCTCTGACGGGCACCAGGTCCAAATTTATTTGAAATATCAACAACAGAGATGTAAGCCAACTACAATAAAATAAAACAAAAATAAACCAAAAATAGACTGATCATTACAGGGGGTTTTTATTATCTTTGCACTTACTCATGTTCTAAATTATTTTGGAGAGTTTTGTTGCAATATTTTTTTTACTCTTGTTACCCTTCTCTTCCATCCTTGTTGGTTTGATCATTATGTTTAATTTTCACTATTTTCGCTCTTCTATCTTGCCATGCTGCTGGCATTATTTTTATTTTTTAATCCTCATTCTAATTTATTTTTATATTTCAGGCATCATGTAGAAGAATATGCTTTTTGCTGCCTCTGATGTTTGCTTTACCCTTTTATTTTTTATTATGAAAGATTCAGTTTTCAACTATTTTAAACATTATTCAAATATATGTATAATTATATATATATATATATATATATATATATATATATATATATATATATAGTGTTATAACTGCATAGGGATATAAGTTTAGGGTTATATTTTGTATTGCAATTTAAATGGCGCCTCCGTAGCCAGGGGCGCCTCCGTAGCCAGGTGGGAAGGAGCAGCAGTGCGTAGCACACGCTTCTTGATTAGACCGGGGTTCGAGCCCGTCACCACCAAATACGGAGGATGCGGAAAGGTCATTCAGGGAATGACCACCGCATATCCCGGAGCAATATGGCCTTAGTTGCTAATGCTCCTAAAAACCAAATAACAACAACAACAATCCGTAGCCAGGTCGGAAGGAGCAGCAGTGCGTAGCACACGCTTCTTGATTAGACCGGGGTTCGAGCCCGTCACCACCAAATATGGAGGATGCGGAAAGGTCACAAAATGACCACCGCATATCCCGGAGCAATATGGCCTTAGTTGCTAATGCTCCTAAAAATCAAATAACAAATAGCAATTTAAATTTTATTTGAAATTGAATCAAAATCATGACTCAGACCACAGCAGCAAAGCAAAAGGCTCAAGCCAATGGGAGTGCTGTTGCTCAGGAGAGAACTGAGAGGGAGTGGTTGTCCTCTGAATCACAGCTTTTTGAAATGTACTGCTTGTTTGGTGTTTGTGGATCAATCAGGAACAGGATGTGATATTGCCAACTTGAATGTCTGTGTGTGCTCGATGTAAAGAGTGTGAGGAAATCAGGTGACAACTCAGCATTGTTATGAGCCTGTATGAGAGCTTGAAAGACTGGGTGGATGCCCTCGAAGGATTTAAATTGAGGGGCCTGTCAAGCTCTCAGCTGCTCACATCAACGCCAGAGCTTACACTTAAACATCATGCAACACAGTGGCAACCCCCAAGGCAGAATGTGCTGGTCCCAAAGGAACTAGTTGTTGTCGGTGACTCTATTGTCAGGGAAGTTGGAAACATATTGTGCAAAAGGGATAGGTGGAACAGGACCAGGCTATGTCTGCCAGGGGGCAAAGGTTGATGACGTTGTAGAGCAGATATCATCTTTTAAGGGCACAAAAGGAGATATTGTTGTACACGTTGGCACTAATGATATTAAGAGTAGGAGACCAGCAGAATTACTTAACAAGTACAGGTTCATGTTGAAAAATAGCCATGAGTTAGGGTTGAATTTGAAAATGTCTACAATTTTGCCCAGACACGATAGGAGGTAGTATATGATGAGAGCCTTGTCGTTCAATTTGGCCCCCTGGAGAGATTGTGCAAGGCTCAAGGGATAGAATTTTTCTCAGCTTAGTCTGTTCTTGTTAACAGGAGAGACTGCTTCTACAGGGTTGGGATACACTTAAATAGAAAGGGTGCAAGAATATTTGCTGATGCTATTGAGGCAGTGTTAGGTGAGTCGGAAAACTGCTCGCTTGGGGGGGAGATACACGGACTAATAGATTAACAGTAGCCACTGGCAGAGGTGAAAATGATTCTTGCACTGCTTCTATTTGAATGAGCAGTAGCCTGGAATACAAGGTGCAGGGGGTGCCAGAGACTACTGGGAGTCATTGTGAAACAAGTAAATACATGAGCTGTGCTAGGGTTCCTATTCTCAGTTAGCTAAGAATAGGAAAAGATGCATGTATACTTACGTGAACATCAATGCTAGGAGTTTGGTATATAAATTTGATGTGTTGGTGAAAACATCAAAGGTGGATATTGTTGGGATACCAGAAACGTGTCACACAGATATAAGGAATGCAGAAATGTAATTTGGGGATTACAGGAAGGATAGGAGGGGAGGAGGAGTTATGCTATTAGTTAAGAAACACATAGATGATGAATAGTAACTTGGATTTACTAAGAATAACTGCTTGTATAATTTTAGTATGATTAGCATATATAGAAATGGTCCTTCATTTAAATTGATATTGTGAAATCTCATTAGTGTGAATTGTGTAATGAATGCTTTATTAAAAATTCCTTAACCATTACTAGTGTCTGGAGTGAGTTATGTCAGCCTTCTGAGTTTTCTAACCGGATTTGGACTTTCCATTAGCAGTCAGAGGCCCTAAATCAAACACTGATTAAAGTAGAAAATATTGGCTTTACCTAGTTAAATTTTTAGCAATAGGCTTCAGCCAGAGAAAAAAAAGAGAATGCCTACAATTGGCATCCACCCACTTCGACTGGGTGTACTTCCAAGGAAGTACAGCAAGTTGACGTGGGTGGACAGAGCAGTGGCGAGTCAGTTTGGTATGACTTAAGCAAAGGGAAAGCAAAATTGAGAGTAGGAATGTGTTATAGGCCTAATGACTCTGATGACTATAATAAACAACTGTACAGAGAAATAGAGTAGGCCATTAAATCGGAATGTTTATAATGGGGGATTTTAATTTCCCACATATTGACTGGAATCTGTGGGTTGGTCACTCACACTAGCAAGGCTTTTGTGGATTTATTGGATGATTGTTTTCTACAGCAGCATGTTCAGGAGGCAACAAGGGGGAGTAATACTCTTGATCTGAGTATCAGTAGTAGTTCTTCATGCATTAAGAATTTGCAGATAAAGGAACCACTAGGTGGCAGTGATCATAGTGTGCCGAAGTAGGATTTACTCAAAGAGGTAACTACCGTCAAGGGTAAAGGGAAGAGTTTTTACTTTCATAAAGGTGACTACGGTGGTCTGGGACAGTATTTTAATTCTATACCGTGGGACCAACTGATGATATTACCAACAGCAAATTCAAAATGGAAAGCATTCAAAGAATTTATCTTGAAAGCTACTAGGCTTTACATACCAACTAAGAAATATTGTTCAAGGTTTAGAACTAAATGGATGTCAGATGAAATAATGAGACATGTGGCAGAGCATAAAAGTGCAGGGGATACATATAAATTAACAGGTGACACAGAAGCCTATGATAGATATAAGATGATCTCAGGAGCGGATTAAGGTCGGTTGAGGCCCCGGGCGCAGAAGAAAATATTGGACCCCTTAAAAAAAAGAGAGAGAAAGGGAAAATAAAAATACATGTTAACCATTTTTTTAAATAAATAAAAAATATTATGTACTATTAATGTTTTATTTCCAATAAAATTTGAATATAATATATGTATAATATAATTAATAATAGCATAATAATAATCACAAAGTTTTGAACTAATAGTCGAACATATTAGTTTAACTATTAGTTGAACTAATATATTCAACTAATTTGTTGGGGTTTTGCGTGGGCCCTTCAGAAGTCGGGGCCCAGGGCGTGCGCCCGGTGCGCCTGCCGTTAAATCCGCCTCTGGATGATCTGTAACCAGGTCTATTAGTTAAGAAACACATAAAATCCAAGGAAGTGAAGCCAATCGACATCGCTGGACAGTGCAGTGTCGAGTCAGTTTGGTGCGACATAAGCATTGGGAGATCAAAATTGAGAGTAGGAGTGTGCTATAGGCCTAATGACTCTGATGAGTATAATAAGAAACTGTACAGGGAAATAGAGTGGCCATTACATCAGAGAGTCTTATAATGGGGGATTTTAATTTCCAAGATATTGACTGGAATTTGTGGGTTGGTCACTCACACACTAGCAAGGATTTTGTGGATTTATTGGATGATTGTTTTCTACATCAGCATGTTCGGGAGGCAACTAGAGGGAGTAATACTCTTGATTTGATTATCAGTAGTGATTCTTCATGCCTTAAGAATCTGCAGATAAAGGAACCACTAGGTGGCAGTGATCACAGTGTGCTGAAGTGGAATTTACTAAAAGAGGTAGCTACCATCAGGGGTAAAGGGAAGGGTTATTGCTTTTGTAAAGGCGACTACGATGGTCTGAGACAGTATTTAAATTCTATACATGGGACCAACTGAAGATGTTACCAACAGCAAATTCAAAATGGGAAGCATTCAAAGAACTTATCTTGGAAGCTACTAAGCTTTACATACCAACTAAGAAATATTGTTCAAGGTTTAGGCCTAAATAGATGTCAGATGAACTAATGAGACATATGACAGAGAAGAAAAATGCTTGGGATGCATATAAATTAACACGTGACAGAGAAGCCTATGATAGATACAAGTTGATCTGTAACCAAGTTACAAAGGAGGTTAGGCAGGCAAAGGCAGATTACGAGAAATCTTTGGCAAGGGATGCAAAGAAAAACAGCAAAGAATTCTTTATTTATGTAAACTCTAGAAGGAAGGGGATGAATCAGATTGGTCCACTTGATATCGATGGGTCAACTGTTGATGATCCTGCTCAGGTAGCTAAAAAACTAAATGAATATTTTGCATCGACATTCACACATGAGGAGTTATTCAGCGAGGGTAATGCCAGAGGTGTATTCAACTCTAGCAGTAAGCTACAGAATCTTGAAATAACTGGGAGTAAAGTGGAGGAGAAATTGTTGAAGATAAACACAAGAAAAGCACCTGGGGTGGATGGGATCTATCCAGTTATATTAAAGGAGGCAGCAAAGGAAGTAAGCAAACACTTAGCCATAATTATGAGAGCTTCCTTGGACTCAGGGGAGGTACCCACAGACTGGAGTTGTGCATATGTGACCCCAATTCACAAAGGAGGATCAAAGGCTGACACAAGTAATTATAGACCTGTGAGTTTAACTTCTGTTCCAGGAAAATTAATGGAGGCACTTTTTAAAGAAGCACTGCAGGATCTAGACAAGACTTCAGTTATAATTTGGACACAGCATGGTTTTGTTAAGGGGAAGTCTTGCCTGACCAATTTGATTGGATACTATGATGCAGTCACAAAAGAACTGGATGCAGGGAATAACTTTGATATTATATACTTGGATCTTAGAAAGGCTTTTGATACTGTTGCACATGGAAGACTGCTGCACAAATTGGAGCAGTGTGGCATTGGAGGCAAATTTTTGCTGCTATGGATAAAGGAGTCGTTGAGGGGGAGAAGACAGAGAGTGGTAATCAATTGACATTGCTCATCGTGGACTAATGTTATTAGTGGAGTCTCTCGGGATTCAGTGTTGGGTCCATTATTGTTTTCTGTATTTATAAATGATATTGATGATGGTGTATCAAGCTTAATGTCCAAGTTTGCAGATGATACAAAGGTTGGCAGGGCTGTCAAGGACACTACTTTTTATTTACATAATTGTTATTTTATATTGTACTTAATACGTAGTCTTATAGTTATAGTTACACTGGTTATTTTTATTTTAATTTTGATAAACAGTTTTTGTAGATATACGTAATACTTAATATACGTAAAACCGTTATTTCATTCGAATCTTGCAGCCATTGTTTTTGTATATAGTGGTAGGGAATTCAAATTTTTAATTGAGGTAGCTAGGTAGCTCTAACGTATAATGATATAGAGTAATACGTTTCACTGTTTCTATTGGATAGCGTAGTATTGACATTTAATTAATTTAATTTATTGATTTTATTAATTTAAAGTATCATGCCCCAAACTAGAGCAGCAAAGCAACGGGTACAAAGTGGCAGGAGTGTCGTGACTCGGGGGAGAACTGAGGGGGGTGATTCTCCAATGCATCACAGCCTAAAAAAATGTGCAACTTGTGAAATGTTTGCTGAACTCTCTGGAACGGAACATGATATTGCCATGGGAGATGTCTTTGTGTGTGTGCGCGATGTAAGGAGTGTAAGGAAATCAGGTGACAACTCAGCGTTGTTATCGGCCTATATGAGAGTTTGAAGGACAGGGTGGATGCCCTTAAAAGATCTAAATTGAGGGGCCCATCAGGCTCTCAGCTGCCCACATCAACGCCAGAGCTTGCATTTGGTCATCACGCAACACAGCGGCAACCCCCAAGGCAGAATGCACTGGTCCCACAGGAACTAGTAGTTGTTGGTGACTCTATTGTCAGGGAAACGGGTAACATGCTTTGTAAAAAGGATAGGTGGAACAGGACCAGGGTATGTCTGCCAGGGGTAAAGGTTGATGACGTTGTGCGGATATCATCTTTTAAGGGCACAAAAGGTGATATAGTTGTACACGTTGGCACTAATGATATTAAGAGTAGGAGACCGGCAGAATTACTTAACAAGTACAGGTCACTGTTGAACAAAAGCCGAGAATTAGGGTTGAATTTGAAAGTGTCTGCAATTCTGCCCAGACACGATAGAAGGGAGTATATGATGAGAGCCTTGTCGATGAATTTGGCCCTGGAAAGATTGTGCAAAGCTCAGGGGTAGAATTTTTTTCAGCCTGGTCTGTACTTGTTGACAGGAGAGACTGTTTCTACAGGGATGGGATACACTTAAATAGAAAGGGTGCAAGAATATTTGCTGATGTTATCGAGGCAGTGTTAGGTGGATCGGAAAACTGATAGCTTGGGGGGAGATACAAGGACCAATAGTTTAACAGTAGCCGTAGGCAGAGGTGAAGGTGATTCTTGCACAACTTCTATTAGAATAAGTAGCGACCTGGAGCAAGGGGTGTTGGGGGTTTCAGGGACGGATGGCAGTCATCCTGAATTAGGTGGATATATGGGATGTGTTAGGGTAACTAGGAATAGGAATACAAGCTTGTATGCTTGCATGTATACCAATGCTAGAAGTATAGTAAATAAATTTGAAGAATTTGAAGTGTTGGTCAAGACATCAAAGGCGGATATTGTTGGGATAGCAGAGACGTGGTGTCACACAGATATAAGGAATGCTGAACTGGAATTTGGGGAGTACAATGGGTATAGAAAGGATAGACAGGATAGAAAGGGAGGAGGTGTTATGCTGTTAATTAAGAAAAACTTAAAATCAAAAGAAGTGCATCTGGTTGATATAGATGAACAGTGCACTGTTCAGTCAGTTTGGTGTGACATAAGCACTGCAAAAGCAAAAATAAGAGTAGGAGTGTGTTATAGGCCTAATGACTCGAATGGGTACAATGAACAATTATACAGAGAAATAGAGTGGGCTAGTAAATCAGAATGTCTTATAATGGGGGATTTTAACTTCCCAGATATTGACTGGAACTTGTGGGTTGGTCACTCACACACTAGTCAGACTTTTGTGGATTTATTGGATGATTGTGTTCTGCAGCAGCATGTTCGAGAGGCAACCAGAGAAAGTAATACTCTTGATCTGGTTATCAGCAGTGATCATTCATGTATTAGGAATTTGCAGATAAAAGAACCACTAGGTGGCAGTGATCACAGTGTACTGATGTGCAATTTACTTAAAAGATTTAATTACCATCAGGGGTAAAGGAAAGTGGTTTTGCTTCCGTAAAGGTGGTCTCCGACAGTTTTTAAATTCTGTACAGTGGGATCAACTGATGATGTTACCAACAGTAAATTCTAAGTGGGAAGCATTCAAGGAATTAATCGTGGAAACTACTAAAAGTTTCATACCCATTACGAAATATTGTTCAAGGTTTAGGCCTAAATGGTTATCTAATGAAATAATGAGACTTGTAACAGAGAAGAAAAATGCATGGGATGCATATAAATTATCAAGCGACTCAGAAGCCTATGGCAGATATAAGCTAGTCTGTAATCAGGTCACAAAGGAGGTTAGGTAGGCGAAGGCAGATTACGAGAAATCCTTGGCAAAAGGTGCTAAGAAAAACAGCAAGGATTTCTTTACTTATATAAACTCTAAAAGGAAGGGGATGAATCTGATTGGTCCACTTGACATTGATGGTTCGACTGTTGATGATCCTGCTCAGATAGCAAACAAACTGAATGAGTATTTTGCATCTACATTCGCACATGAGGAATTATTAAGGTTTGAAAATGGCAGAAGGTTATCAAATTGTAGCAGGATACTTAATGATTTTGTAATAACTGAGAGTAAAGTGGAGGAGAAATTGTTGAAGTTAAACATAAGAAAAGCACCTGGGGTGGATGGGATCTATCCAGTTATATTAAAGGAGGCGGCAAAGCAACTAAGCAAACCCTTAGCCATAATTATGAGAGCATCCTTGGACTCAGGGGAGGTTCCCACGGATTGGAGATGTGCAAATGTATCCCCAAATCACAAAGGGGGATCGAAGGGTGACACGAGTAATTACAGACCAGTTAGTTTAACTTTTGTTACGGGTAAAATAATGGAGTCACTGGTTAAAGATGCATTGCAGGATCATCTAGACAAGACTGCTGCAATAATTCAGACACAGCATGGGTTTGTTAAGGGAAAGTCTTATCTTACAAATTTGATAGGATATTATGATGTGGTTACAAAGGAACTGGATGCAAAAATAATTTTGATATCATATTTGGATTTCAGGTAAGCTTTTGATACTGTTGCGCATGGAAGACTATTGTACAAAGTGGAGCAGAATGGTATTAAGTGTAAGATGCTACAATGGATAAAAGGATGGCTATGTGGGAGAAGACAGAGGGTGGTAATCAATGGGTGCTGCTCTTCGTGGACTAATGTTATTAATGGAGTCCCACAGGGTTCGGTGTTGGGTCCACTGTTGTTTTGTATATTTATCAATGATATTGATGAAGGTATATCAGGCTTAATGTCGAAGTTTGCAGATGATACAGATGTTGGCAGGGTTGTTAATGACAGTAATGGCAGTGTGTGTGCTACTGCAACAGGATCTAGATAATTTGGGCAGATGGGCTAAGAAGTGGCAACTGAATTTAACCTTGACAAATGCAAAGTACTGCATATGGGTAGAAGTAACCCCAGAGAAACGTACCAACTGTGTGGTACTACACTTAAGTTGGTAGAAAATGAAAAAGACCTGGGAGTAATTGTGCAGTCAGATATGAAGTTTTCTGAGCAATGCAGACAGGCTGCCAGGGCAGGTCATTGGGTTTTGTCAATGATATATAGGAATTTTGCTAGCAGGGAGAAGGAGGTGATTGTCCCTCTGTATAAGACAATGGTCAGGCCACGCCTTGAGTACTGCGTACAGGTCTGGAGGCCTCATTTTAGGAAGGATGTAGATTTACTTGAGCGTGTACAGAGAAGGGCAACAAGATTGGTGAGGGGAATGAAGGGATCCTCTTACCAAGAGAGGCTTAAGTTCTGCAAATTGCAGTGGCTGGAGACTAGGCACCTGTGCGGTGATCTGATTGAGGTGTATAAGGCCTTGAATGGGTTGAGCACACTGAATTCTGATGGGATGCTTCCACGTTCAGATTACGAACCTAAGGGGGCATAAATTCAAATTAAGAAAGGACAGATGTAGAATAGATGTGCGGAAATTTGCCTTTATCTAGCAGGTGGTTAATTGCTGGAACAAACTTCCATCTGTCGTTGTGGAAGTTGATAGGTTGAATAAATTTAAGGAGGAACTGGACAGGCATTTGGAGGGAATGGTGTGATTTTTTTTTTTTTTTTTTTTTTGGCTGATGCTGCATAAGCTCATACACTTGCTTTCTTGCATCACATGCCACTACTACTACTACTACTACTACTATGCTGCTGCAACAGGATCTGGAAAGGTTGATCAGATGGGCTGAGAGGTGGCAAATGAAGTTTAACATTGACAAATGTAAAGTACTATATATGGGAAACAGCAACCCCAGAGCAACGTATCAACTCTGTGGTACTACAGTGACAGTGGAAGAGAATGAAAAGGACCCTGGGGGTAATTGTGCAGGCAGATATGACGTTCTCTGAGCAGTGCAGATGGGCTGTAAGAGTAGCTCATGGTGTCTTGTCAATGATATACAGGAATTTTTCTACCAGGGTTAAGGAGGTGATTATTCCCTTGTATAAGGCAATGGTCAGGCCACAACTTGAATACCGTATATAGGTCTGGAGGCCTCATTTCAAGAAGGATGTAGAGCTGCTGGAACGAGTACAGAGAAAGGGGCAACAAGATTAGTGAATGGAACAAAGGGTTGCTCTTACAAAGAAAGGCTTAAGTTTTGCAAATTACAGTGTTTGGAGACTAGGCACCAGTGAGGTGATCTGATAGAGGTGTATAAAGCCTTGAATGGTTTGAGCTTGCTCAATGCTGGTGGGATTCTTCCTCTTGCTCAGAATAATCACCTGAGAGGGCATAAATGCAAATTGAGGAAAGGCAGATGTAGGATAGACGTGTGGAAATTTGCCTTTAGTCAGTGGGTAGTTGGCTGGTGGAACAGACTTCCATCCCTTGTCGTGGAAGTTGATAGTCTAAATAAATTTAAGGCGCAGCTGGACAGGTATTTTGAACAAATGGAGGGGTGAAGTGGAAGTGGGTGTTTTTTTTTTTTTTTTCCTTTGGCTGATGTTGCATAAGCTTGCTTTCTTGCATCATATGCCTCTACTAATGCTAATGCTAAAAGGTCACAAAGGAGGTTAGGCAGGCAAAGGCAGATTAAGAGAAATCTTTGGCAAAGGATGCAAAGAAGGATCGCAAAGCATTCTTTACTTGTGTAAACTCTAGAAGGAAGGGAATGAATCAAATTGGTCCACTTGATATCAATGGTTTAACTGTTGATGATACTGCTCAGGTACCTAACAAATTAAATGAGTATTTTGCATCTACATTGACACATGAGGAATTATTCAGGGAGGTGAATTAAACTCTGGCAGTGAGTAGATGATTTTTTAATAACTGAGAGCAAATTGGAGGAGAAATTGTTGAAGATAAATATAAGAAAGGCACCTGGGGTAGATGGAATCAATCCAGTTATATTAAAGGAGGCAGCAAAGGAATTAAGCAAACCCTTAGCCATAATTATGAGAGCTTCCTTGGATTCAGTGGAAGTACCCATGGGCTGGAGATATACAAATGTGACCCCCGTTCACTAAGAAGGATCAAAAGCCAAAACAAGCAGTTACAGACATGTTAGTTTAACTTTTGTTCCAGGAAAATTAATGGAGGCATTGGTTAAAGAAGCACAGCAGGGTCATCTAGACTAGACTTCAGTTATAGCTCGGACACAGGGTGGGTTTGTTAAGGGGGAGTCTTGTCTGACCAATTTGATTGGATACTATGATGTAGTTACAAAGTAAATGGATGCAAAGAATAATTTTGATATCATATATTTAGATTTTAGAAAGACTTTTAATACTGTTACACTTCTCTCCATGGACTAATGTTATTAGTGGAGTCCCCCAGGGTTCAGTGTTGGGTGCATTGGTGTTTTCTCTATTTATTAATGAAACTGATGATGGTATATCAGGCTTAATGTCCAAGTTTGCAGATGATAGTTGGCAAGGGTGTTAATGACTCTAATGACAGTATGCCGTGCAACAGCATCTAGAAAAGTTGAGCAGATGGGCTGAGAGGTGGCAACTAAAGTTTAAAATTGACAAATGTAAAGTACTGCATATGAGAAGCAGTAACAGCAGAGTAATGTATCAACTGTGTGGTACTACACTGACAAGGTATAAGTTATGTTCGTGCCAGACGGCACCTGGGATTTCTTCCATCTCCGCGTTTGTTTCGCTGTAGCGAGGACAGTACACTGTCAAGCCAGAGACTTGAAAGTGTGTGGGCTGTGTCTGTGCAGTGTGATATGTTGTGTCCATTGTTTGTTCGGCTATTGTCCACCAGGCCCCTAGTGGGGCCCGACTTTGCCCATACCTTGCCACGTGGACGCTAGCCGGGCATATCCAGTATCACAACAAATTGCTCTGGCATGTCCTGCCACCTAGTTTCCTGGGATTTCAATGGCAAGGACCAAAAAAAAAAAAAGAAAAAAAAATTTATGCATTTGACATTAATACTTAATGGAATTTCTGTTAGGAAATCGCTGGTTGGGGTTGAACGCTAAAGAGATGTGTTAAAGGCCTAAATAGGTCGGGCAAAATTTTGATGTTATTAAATTTAGACATGTGAGGCGATACGTTAGATAAAAGCTAATAGTGTTAGTTGTCTTAGAGATTTACACGAAACCAGTAGAATTTAGACGTTGATTAGAATTTGGCGGCATTGTTAAGGGGTGTACTTGGTCGATTTAGTGAGAGGGGGGGAAGACTGAAGGGGAAAGAGTTAGAAGAATAGGGACGATAGAGTAGGCATCCCCAAAGAGGTCAGGGGAGAAGAGTCCCACCAGGCAAAGTATGGGGGGGGGGTAGGCAGGGAGGAGAGGAGACAGAGATCCGTCTCCTCCCTCCCCTGCCTGGGGATTGTACTACACTGACAGTGGTAAAGATTGAAAAGGACCTTGGGATAATTGTTCAGGCAGATATGAAGTTTTCTGAGCAGTACAGATGGTCTGCAAGAGTAGCAGACCATCTGCACTGCACGTCATGGTGTCTTCTCAATGATATAGATGAATTTTGAAAAAGCAGGGAAAAGGAGGTGATTATCCCTTGTATAAGGCAATGGAAAGGCCACACCTTGAGTAATGTATACAGGTCTGGAGGCCTCATTTTAAGAAGGATGTAGAGCTGTTGGAATGAGTACAGAGTAGGGCAATAAGATTAGTGAATGGAACAAAAGGTTGCTCTTATGATGAAAGGCTTAAGTTTTGCAAATTACTTGCAAGTGTCTGGAGACTAGGCACCTATGAGGTGATCTGATTGAGGTTTATAAAGGCTTGAATGGTTTGAGCATGCTCAATGCTGATGGGATTCTTCCTCTTGCTCAGAATAATCACCTGAGAAGACATAAATTCAAATTGAGGAAAGACAGTTGTAGGATAGATGTGCAGAAGTTTGCCTTTAGCCATCAGGTGGTTGATTGCAGGAACAAACTTCCATCTGTTGTTGTGGAAGTTGATAGCTTAAACAGGTTCAAGGCAGAACTAGACAAACATTTGGAGTGAGTGGATGGGTGAAATGAGAAGGGTGTGAGTGTTTTTTTCCTTTGGCTGATGCTATATAAACTCGGTTTTTTGCATCATGTGCCCTTGCTAATGCTAATGTCACTCCAAAGTGACTCAACATTGCACTGTCCACCCATGTCAACTGGATACACTTCCTTTAAATTTTGTGTGTTTCTTAACTAACAGCATAACCCCTCCTCTCTTCCTGTCCTCTGTATCCTTCCTGTATACATTGTACTCTCCAAATTCTAATTCTGCACTGCTTATATCTGTGTTACACCACATCTCTGATATCCCAACAATATCTGTCTTTGATGTCTTGACTAGCACTTCAAGCTCATCAAATTTATTAACTATACTACTAGCATTGGTGTACTTACACCTGTTCCTACTCTTAGTTACCCGAACACACCCATGTATTTACTTGGTCCACCATAACTCCCAGGAGTCCTTGAAATCTCCATCACCTTGCTTTCCAGGCTTCTGCTCATTACAATAGAAGAAGTGCAAGAATCATTTTTGCTTTTGCCTTCAACTACTGTTAATCTTTTAGTCTTTGAATCCACCTCAATCTAACGGTTTTCCAACCCACCTAATACTGCCTCGATAGCATCAGCAAATATTTTTGCACCCTTTCTATTTAAATGTATCCCATCTCTGTAGAACCAGTCTCTCCTATTAACAAGCACTGACCAGGCAGAAAAAATTCTACCCCACGAGCCTTGCACATATCTCCAGGGCCGAATTGATTGATTGATTGACAAGGCTTCTCATCATATATTCCCTCTGATAATGTCTGAATGGAATTGCAAACACTTTCAAATTTACTCCTAACTTACGACTTTTTGTCAAAATTGACCTGTACTTGTCACATAAATCTGCAGATCTCTTTCTCTTAAGGTAATTAGTGCCAACATGTACAACAATATCATCTTTTGTGCCCTTAAAAGTTGATATCTGCTCTACACCGTCAACTTTTGCTCCTGGCAGACATAACCTGGTCCATTTCCACCTATCCTTTTTGCATAATACAGGGTGGGCCAAAAGTAGTTATATTGTATTGATCAGGTTGTGATATTTTTATTTTATTTTTCATTGTTATTTCTTTTTAGTTTACAGGTAATAAGAAGGATATTACCTGTAAACCTACTTTTGGCCCACCCTGTATATTCCCTGTCTCCCTGATAATAGATTCACTTACAATAACTAGCTCCTGTGGGACCAGCTCATTCTGCCTTGGAGAATGCTGCTGTGTTGCCTGATGCACAGAGTGAGCTCTGGTGTAGAGATGGGCAGCTGAGAGCTTGATGGGCCCTCATATTAATTTCTTCTAGGGCATCTACACTACACCTCAAGCTCTCTTAGATGCCCATCAGAATGCTGAGTTGGTGCCTAATTTTTCACACTCTCTACACCTAGCACACAAGATCATGTCCTGTTCCAGAAAGTCCACAAACATTTCAGATTTTTGCACATTTTTTTTAGTCTGTGATGCGTTGGAGAATCACCCCTTTGGTTCTCCCTCGAGCCACAGCACTGACGCTACTTTGTGCCCATCGCTTTGCTGCTCTAGTCTGGGTTATGATTCCATTTAAGTACAGTTTAATTAACAATGACATTTAATAAGATTAATAAATTTTACTGACTTAATTTTAAAATATCAAAAAACTTAATTTGCAGTACTCACCTCATATAATCCATTTTGGTGTGATGAAATTAAGGAAGAAGTACGGTTGTGTGAATTTGAAACCTAAATAATATGAATAAACTGAATTAGACCTAAATAACCTCCTGTGGTGTGGTTATTTAGGTCTGATTTACGCAACCATGCTTCTTCCTTAATTTCATCACACCAAAAACGGATTATATTAGGTTAGTACTGTAAATTAAGCTTTTTGCTATTTTAAAATTAAGTCTTCAAATTACGGTACATAAGGAATTCCTAAATTCACCATAGTAAATTTTACTGATTAATTGATAATACTATGCTAAGCTAACAGATTTATAATACAGTGCTACATATTATTCTATCTAGGTTTACGTTAAACCTTACGCTATCAAGTTTGGGTTATATGTTCCACTATTCTGTATCGATCTAATTATTATTATTATTAGCTATATGGTGCAAGGAAGCAAAAAAAAAAAAAAAAATTCCCGAGTTACCCTGAGAGAGAGAGAGAGAGAGAGAGAGAGATAGAGAAAAGTAGAAGGGAATCACCAAGAAAGAGAAAAATGATGATATCCAGCTCAGAACCCTGGGTGTGCCAAGCCCATACTCACCAGATGTGAGCCCCCGGGGAAATAATATACTGTAACATCTAATAATGATCTAATATACTGTAATTTAAATAGTAATAACTGAACAAACATCTTACCATACAAACTGTGATACTTATATGTGAGATAATGTATGTTCATTTCATTTTGCTCTTCATCGCTGCTAAGCACAATCTCTTCTGCAGCATCTAGATTTCGTGTACCTTCTGCTCTCTTTAAAAGTCACGAACTGCACTCTTTGAAGTCACAAACTGCACTCTTTGAAGTCACAATTATTTTTTATGGTCTCAAACGAGCACAAGTTCAATAGCACAGAACCTATTACATAGGTTCTGTGCTATTGAACTTGTGCTCCACTGTATTTTGATGGGAGATCCCTGGGATCTCCCAACAAAATACAGTGGACCCCCACTTTAAATGATACGTGAAAATCGGAAGAATATTTTCCAGTTAGCAAAATAAAAATAAATTTAATCTTACGTACATAGCTTAATTAATACATACTATAATATGTACATACTGATTGATATTTCTGTTCATTGACAGGTTTTTTTTTTTTTTTTTTTTGTAAAATTTAAAACAGTAAAAATGATAAGCAGTTAATAACAAAACACGGCATGCACCACAAGTTGCAACAAACACGATACGGAGTAATGAGTTTCTGGAAATTTATTTATGTTTTTTATGATTAAATATTTCATGGAACGGGAAACATTTCACCATAATAACGTGAAAACCTACAGAATTCCAGCTATTGGTATTACAGCAAATGCAAGAAGATCGAGTTTACTACCCATTTATAATTGATTACACTAACAAAAAGATCAATAAACAGAAAGTGCAAATTGTTTTTATTGTTTTATGGTAGTGACCTCCAGAAATGTGTTTTAGAAAAATATTACGAAGATGATAACAACTAGCGAGTCAACAGCAGGGATTTACAAAAAGGAAACGTTGAAAATTACATCTAACATAATAGCAGGGTTTTCCCAGCACAAAAGCTCAAAAATACCATATTATGCCAGATTTCCAACAATTCTCAAACTGTGTTAGAGCAAAACTTTGTTGTAGAAGTACTGTGTTGTGCGAGGATTGCTGCAGTTTATCAATCATGTTAGAGCGAAACTGCATTGTAGAAGTACCGTGTTATACGGGGGTTTCCTGTACTTTAAATTTCATAAAATTTATTTACTATACTATTAGGATTAGTTTTTTGCATAAAAAAAAAAAGTGTGCTGTCCCATCTTCAACAACACTGATCTGTCTCAACAGAATCATATATTTTTTTCTGGAGACAACCTCGACATTACTCTTTCTTGGCATAAGCATATCACTAGTGGCTGATTATTGTGAGCTTAGGGCATTATGATTTTTTAATGTAACTTCTTTTTTCTTTCCCATTCTCTACCTCAGAGCAGGAGTGTGCTGCACCACCTGAAACGTATAGTGGTATGCTGTTGAATATCCCAAATAAAACTATATTTTGTCTTTCACTTTTTAGCATTACTGTTCTTCTAAACAGCAATTGGCTGTACAAATCACGTCTTCACCCTGTGGAATATTTTACCTACATCTGTTGTGGTACCTGAAAACATTTTTTGATCTTCTAAACTCTGTTCAAAAGAAGGCAGACTGGTTAATTGATTACTTACTTACAAATTTATTACACTCCTTACCACTCAGCCATTCTTTTTTTTTTGTTTCATGCTTTTCTTATATGTATTTGCATGGATTCTGTTTTTATGAATTAGCATTTGTAATTTCATCTTTCTTCCAATAATCAGAGAGAAATTCAATAAACTAAAACTCAGTAACCAGAGAGCAAACCAAACAATCTTGCTCTCTGGTTATTGGGTTGACCATATTTAAGACATCCATTTTCTGTTTTTGTCTGTCTTTGATTGCTTGCATAAGGGCATCCATGGTTCTTTTGCTGTCAGAAAGCTATGATAGAAACGAAAGTGTTTTGGAGAATTTCCACAAGACTAATGCCTCTCTGAAGAAGTGGTCACCGTGGTTCACCCAAACTTTCTTTACTTTCATGTTTTAATTTCTAAGGGTATTTGTATTTGCCCATTGGGTTTAGTACAGTGGGGTTTCCAAGTTTGTTCTTGGCAACAGCTGTGTCATGAGTATGCAGGAGATCATTACAGAACTTCTTGCATGAATGCAGTTCCCTGATTGCTTATATAATCTAAATGTTTAAGTTTATTTTCATTGGTATTTTTATTTTTAATAAAAACTGGTGTGTAGGTAGTAGTAAGCACTTCTCGGTAGTACTTGTTGCAGTGTGGAAATTCTTTTAATGTGTCACTAGGGGGCTCCGCTCGCTTTTCTCACCAACCCCCCAGCCAATATCAAATATACAAAAAAAATGTCTTAACTTGCTCGGCATTATTACTGAAGTCACTTCGGAAAAAGTTTCCTTCACATGATTGACCGATTTGCTTAGACCTGCTGCTCGAGCGGCTTCTTGAAAAGTCTCTTACACTACTCTGTTCACAGTTCTCACATCTTTGAAACACCTTAGACATTTTGCTTCACGTAAAAATAATTTCAAATGAACTACTCAGTATCTTGCAGTGAGATGCTATTCAACCAAGTGACTACTTTACACGTATTTTTATGTTGACGCCATTCTATTTATTTCCCGTTTTGTCCCATGTAAAATGAGAGGTATGATGGAGTAAGTCAAATCTTCTACACCCCTCTCATAATTATACTAATATACTAACATTATAATGCCCTGATCGAAATCTAATCAGGAAATCACCTATGTAATTATTTACCTGCGCATTTGTAGTGACGTAATTGCCCCGCCCACTTGTACCATGTCACCTGCATCCCTCTTCCCCCATTGGCTCAAATAAATATCACCAGGAGGAAAACTTTTTTAATGTATAGAGAGATAATAGTATATAATTTAGTAAGTCGATTGATTACAACCAAATGTAGTTTAATTTAAATTTTAGTGTAATATAAATTTATGATATTTGCAATCCTACACATTTGTACTTCTTGCATATATATTTTATACTGTGGGAGTGTTGTGTATAGATTAGCCAAAACACTTAAATTTATTTCTTGACAGGACTGGGATTTATATAAAGGTCATTGCAGCAACAATTATACAGTTTCTAAATGCCGTTTCAATGCTACACTACTTAGTTGTTGTAAAAAAAACTGGCTTAAAGAAATCAAAACGGAACGAAAAAATTTAAGATTATATAAAATAATCAAACTTCCAGGTATGTTAACTGTTTTTCTTTTCGTATGTTTTCATATGTTTAAATATTTATAAAGTTTAATAAAAATATTTATAAAGTTTAATAAAAATATTTATAAAGTTTAATAAAAATATAAAGTTTTCATATGTTTAAGTATTTATAGAACATTTTCAAGATAAATCTGTTTGTTAATTGTCTTAATCTTAAGACTACTTGGTTGCTGTGAATGCTTTGGTCATCCTTATCCATCACTGGAGTCACCTAGAATCTTCTTCAAAGCCATATAAGTATTTTCCAATCAGTTTTATGGAGAGATGTAATGTTGTCACTTAGGTTACACCACATCTAAATAGTTTTCAACCATTAAGGGTTTGAGCAGAACTTTCTTTAATATAAATAAATGAATAATCTTTATTTAAGCATCATACCCTAATATAGTTAGAAATGAAAGGTCCATCATAACAAATTTAGTTACAGTGTATTGTAAACACTTCAAAAATGTTTTGAAAATGTAACATACAATAAAAAATTAGACATTCATTAAAAAAAAAAAAAGGATATTTACAGCACTGATAGATATCTGCCCTTTCTATAAGAACAGTCTTGCCTTCAGAACTTTGAGTGTTTTGTCCTCGTTCCTCATAGTACTCAGATCGGTGGCATAACTAGAGAAAATTTGCCCTTATGCAGTCGGATCTATACCCTTACTATATTTGAGCCTGTGTCCACCAAATACGGAGGATGCGGAAAGGTCAGGGAATGACCACCGCATATGCCCGGAGCAATATGGCCTTAGTTGCTAATGCTCCTAAAAACCAAATAACAAATAACCCTTACTATAGATTGAGGGGGATCTATTGTTACAACATGTAGACTCTCTTTTTCGGATTTTTATATCTGGACAGGTAGGTGGACTGTTGTTGTTAATGATAAACGAGTAATGGACATGTGCTAACTATTTTTTTTTGGTTGCTTATCTGTAGATGCTCATTGGCTGGCCTTCACTGGATGTGGTGAGTCATGTAAAATGGATTTCACTTATTGCACACACCACCTTTAATTTTCATAAAAGTTATTAATAAAATTTTTATTAATTAAAAAAAAAAAAACACATGGGGGACCACCTTTCATGATAGGCCCAATATCCTGCTTTGGCTACGTTTGCATGGTTAATTGAGTCTTAAATTTTAAGTGGAATTGGTTCATTACATTGTCATAATCTGTTGAATATTATGTTATTTTAATTGCTAGTAATGATAGTGATTATAAATGATCTTGTGTTGTGTCTTATCAGATATAAATTTATTTTTGATCCATAGTAATGACATCATGAAGCTTCTGACATTACAGCATCTTTCAACACTGGGTTTGGAATCCTCTCTGGCCAGAAGCAGCCCCAGGTTTATCAGCGCCCTGTGTGAGATTTTTTGGTGTACCCTCTCTGACTTGAAATTTACAGCAAATCAGTGAATTTTCAGGGAATTTTGGCCCTGTTTGGGAGAACCACTCAATCGTGCCTTAAGCTGGCCCTGTCTCTAGCTCCTGTTATCTCTTCCAACTTCATCATGATTTCTCTTAACTTTTGGGGTTCAGACTCATTGAAGAGGTTCTGGAGAGTTCATTCTCACTATCATTCCTTTCTTTAGTTTGCATTTTTATCTATAACTTAATCAATTATTGGTGGTGAGGTCTTCTCTATATGACTTCATTAACTCACTCACATCCACAATACTCACTTCCAGGTTTAGATATCTGAAATTTCCACTGTAACATTTTCTTGTATTTCTTGGAAAGCTTTGTAGTTTGATTGTGTATTCAAAAAACATTTGAGCATTAAGGCTCCCAGAGTTTATGGCCTATAACCAGCAGTGTTGAGGGATACCGCCAGGGAGTGTATTGAACCATTGCGTTAATTCTGAGAACATCTTTGGATTTGGGGAGAAGTGCCAAAGTATTGCCAATACATAAAGGCAGTGCTAAGAGTGAAGTTGGTAACTAAAGACTGGTTAATTTGGCATTAGTGCTAGGAAAAATCTTAGACGCAATTTGCAGGCAACATTCGGATTGGTAGAATAGTTAATGATAAGCACCAAGCAGTGCTCCTGCAGGATGACTTGATCATACTATAAGAATGGTCAGAAAAGTGGCAGCTGTGTTTTTATGCAGAAAAATGTAAGGTCTTACACTTGGGGAATAGCAACCCCAAAATAAATTATATGCTTGGTGTGGTTGAAGAAGAGGAAGAAAGGGATCTGGGAGTTACGACATGGGCAGATATGAAGTTTTCTGAACAGTGTAAACATGCAGCCAGTAAAGCCCATGGTGTCTTATTGGCAATTTATCAAATGTTATACTGTAGAGATAAGGAGGTCATAATCCCACTGTATAAGGCAATTGTAAGACCACATTTGGAATACTGTGTTCAGGTTTGGAGACCTCATCTGAAAAATGACATTGAGTCTTCTGAAAGGTTCCAAAGACATGCAACTCAAATGATGAGATCAGCAAAAAGGATGACTGTACAATAAAAGACTCTGATTATGTGGGCTACATAGCTTGGCAACCAGGCATCTCAAAATCACGCAAAATAAGACTGCATAAATTATGACTGTACTGTACTGTACTAGTTGGCAGGTACCACGCTCAAAGTAGTGGAGAAGTAAAAAGATCTGGGAATAATATTATAGTTCATTGAAGTTCTCTTGAGCAGTGCCAACAGGCTTCTAGGACAGCCCATGGAGTTCTATGATATACAGGAATTTTGGCAGCAGGGAAAACAAAGTGATTATCACTTTGTTTAAGACAATTGTTAGACTACATGTTGAGTGCTTCATAGAAGTCTCATTTTAGGTAAGATGTGGATCTTTTGGAATGGCTGCAGACAGTAGCGTAGCTACCCTTTTTTGGGCCCAGAGGCAAAGAACATGTTCAGGCCCCTACTTAATTAATGAAAATTGCAAAAAGAGGAGACAGCCAAAGACACCGGGCCCCTAAAGGGCCCATGCCTGGAGGCAATTGCCTTGCCTGCATACATGGTATCTACGCCACTGGCTGCAGAGATGAGCAACAAAATCGGCTAAGCATAAAAATGATTACTCTCACCAAAAAAGACTTCAGTTCTGTAAATTGTGCATCTGTGAGGATACCTAATTGATGGATTTAAGGCTTTAAATGGAGTGAGTAAACTAAATGCTTAGCATATTTAATCTTTTTCAGACAATGCCTACACAAGGAGACACAATTTTAAATGGGAAAAGAATGGTTTAATGTAAGATGTAACAAAATTTGCTTTCAACTGGATAGTAATTGATTGTTGGAAGAAGCAACCATCTGGGGTTTTGGAAGTGTGTAGTTTGAATAAATTTAAGGAAGGATTAGACAAATTTTTAGAGCGGATAGACAAATAATGTAGGTAATGCTTTTTGCTGATGCTGTATATACTTGATTCCTTTCATAACTTCTTGTAAACTGAATGTGCTAGGTATATAAACGATTTAAGAATAGAAGTGACTATCATTGTGTAGTGTGCACATTAAAATTATTAATTAATGTTACAAATAAGAGATATAAAAAGGAAAATTAACCCATGGGAATGACCTTGTATGATTACCCTGAGTCATCAGTTCATTGCTTATACAACCTGAGCTAGGATCATCTAGTAGATGATCCTTGCTCATCTGATTCTTTTTGATGTGCCCTCTGTAAGAAGTGTACTAGACTAAAATTATAAGTTGGTATTTTACTGTAGTGTTTTCAAACCTGTAGTCCCAGTAACTTATGAAACTGGTCTGCAGAACTTGATAGTAAATCAGAAATTTTTATTTTGATAACTTTACCAATACTTCAAATTCATCAAATTTATTTACTGTACTCCTATCATAGTGTATAAGCATGTATATGCATACCTGTTTTTGCCCTTAGTTAACCTAATGCAGACTTAAAGTAAATAGCATATGACAAAAGTTTGTTTAAGAAAAATAAATGAAATATATTTTTTGACAGATATTCACAGTGTAGGTAAACAGTTAAGATACATTTCAAGTGTCACTAAGAATTCTGCCTTTGTTTGCGAATGCAAGAGGTTACATTAATTTCATAAGCATGAAATTAATGTAACCTCTGATTATACTACTATCTTAAATGTAGTATAAATTCTAGCTTGGAAGTATGTTAGGAAACTCCAGTTATCAAAACCGGGATTAGCATCATTATGAAAACATGTCTCTCAAATTCTTTAAACGTTGAGCATTTAAAAACATTTAAAGAAAAATAACAATCAAGGCTTGCCTTTGTTTTGGTACTTTCTTGGACCATTTTTATCTCCTTCAATAAGTAATTATATTAGCATATAAGGATTTGAATTCCTCTTGAATTATTAAACTGCAGTGCTATTTCCAATAAATGTACTTACTTTATAATTTTAGTTAGTAATCTCTTTCCATCTTTTTTTATAAACCTTTCAATCTGTATATTGCTAACACTGACTCAGTCCCTCACACTGGAACATGTTGGAATTACTAGAAAGATTCTAAGATAGATTTCTGGGTGGCCATAGAGCAGAGGATTGTGATTAATGGATATTTTTTTGATTGGTGTAATGTCAGAAGTGGAGACTCCCAAGAATGTTCGTGGACCACTGTTGTTTATGATTTTCATAAATGACATCGATGAAGGGATAGAAGGCGTGATGCCAAAATTGCAGATAACATAAAGATTGGCAGAGTTGTTATTGAACAGCACCAAGCAGCACTCCTTTAGGATGACTTGAACAAACTTCAAAAATGGTCAGAGAAGTGGCAGCTCTGTTTTAATGCAGTGAATGCAAGGTCTTACACTTGGGGAATAGAAACCCCAAAATAAATTATACACTTGTTGGGGGGCGCCTCCGTAGCCAGGTGGGAAGGAGCAGCAGTGCGTAGCACACGCTTCTTGATTAGACCGGGATTCGAGCCCGTCACCACCAAATACGGAGGATGCGGAAAGGTCAGGGAATGACCACCGCATATCCCGGAGCAATATGGCCTTCGTTGCTTATGGCCTTCGTTGCTAATGCTCCTAAAAACCAAATAACAAACTTGTTGGGGTTGAATTAAAAAAAGTAGAAGAAAGTGACCTGGGAGTTACAACATGGGCAGATATGAAGTTTTCTGTGATGTCCAATTATTAAAACATTATCCTGTAGAGTTAGAGAGGTCATAATCCCACTCTATAAGGCAATTGTAAAAACGCATTTGGAATGCTGTGTCCAAGTTTTGAAACCTCATATGAAAAAAGACATTGAGCCTTTTGAAAGGGTCCAAAGATTGGCAACTCACATGGTGAGATCAGCAAAAGGGCAACCATATGAGGAAAGATTCCAGTTATATGGGTTACAGAGCTTGGCAACTAGGTACCTCAGAGGGGGGGGGGGACCTGATTGAGGTTTATAAGACTCTGAAAGGGGCTAATAAATTGAATGAAGACAGCATGTTAATTTTATAAAGAATTCCATAGCTAGGGTCCATAAATTCAAATTTCAGGGGAAGAGAGTTAGACTAGGCTATAAAAAGTTTTCTTTTAGCCAATGAGTCATTGATTGCTGGAACAAGTTGCCACCACAAGCAGTTGAGGCTGACAGCGTGAAGAAATTCAGTCAGCTTCAATTACCTGCAGTCAACTGGATAGTTACTTTCATGAGGGAAGTGCATAATTTGTTGAATTTTTTTTTTTTCCTAAATTCTAAATGTTTGTTCTAAATTCCATTTAGAACAAACTGACATTACTAAGAGCAAATTCTAAATGGAATCATTCAGGGAAGTGAGTGTGAAACTACTAGGCTTTTCATGCCATCTAAAAGATACTGTTCAAGGCTTAAACCTAAATGGATGTCTGATGAACTGATGAGAAGGTTTCATTTTAGGAAGGATGTGGATCTGTTTGAACGGGTGCAGAGAACAACAAGATTGAGGGGAACAAAATTGTGCTCTTACTAAGAAAATCTTCCTTTAGCTTTTGCAAATTACAGCATCTGGAGATCAGGCACCTACGAGAAGATCTGATTAAGGTGTTTAAGGCTTTGAATGGATTGAACAAGTGAAATACTGATGGTATCCTTCCTCTTGCTCAGACTACACATATGAGGTGGCATAAATTTAAATTGAAGGATGTTTGCAAGGTAGATGTGCAGAAGAACCAGACAAATTATTAGAGGGGATGAACAGGTGATATGGGAAGCGTTTTTTTTTTTTTTTGTATAAGCTTGCTTTCTTATATAATTTGCCACTAATGATACTAATGATGGTATGCCAACTCCTTGCGATAGAATTGCCTCCCATTCTACCTATGCAAAGTACTGCATATGGGTAGCAGTAACCCCAGAGTAATGTACCAACTGTGTGGTACTACATTTAGGATAGTGGAGAATGAAAAAAAGATGTGGGGGTAGTTGTACAGTCAGATATAAAGTTTTCTGAGCAGTGCAGACAGGTTGCCAGAGCAGCTCATGGGGTCTTGTCAGTGATATACAGGAATTTTTCTAACAGGGATAAGAAGGTGTTATCCCTTTGTATAAGGCCATGGCCAGGCCACACCTTGAGTACTGCATGCAGGTCTGGAGGCCTCATTTTAGGAATGATTTAGAGCTGCTGGAATGAGTACACAGAAGGGCAATGAGATTGATGAGGGAAACAAAGGGATGCCCTTACCAAAAAAGGTTTAAGTTCTGCAAATTGAAACGTTTGGAGACTAGGCACCTGTGAGGTGATCTGATTGAGTTGTATAAGGCTTTGAATGGTTTGAGCAGGCTCAATGCTGATGGGATACTTCCGATTGCTCAGAATATGAACCTGAGAGGGTATAAATTCAAATTAAGGGAAGACAGTTGGAGAATAGAGTGCAGAAATTTGCCTTTAGCCGGTGGGTAGTAGATTGCTGGAACAAACTTCCATTTGTCATTATGAAAGTTGATAGCTTAAATAAATTCAAGGAAGAACTGAACAGACTTTTGGAGTGAATGGATAGGTGAAATGGGAAGGTTTTTTTTTTTTTTTTTTTTTTTGACTGATTCTGATAAGCTTGTTTTCTTGCATCACTTGCCTCTACTAGTACTAATGCTATACACTACCCAGGCATTTACAACTGGCAGAATAGAGGTAGTGAGTTTATTCACTAGTTGAATGAGAAGCTTACAAAGCATTACCAGTAGGCCTCATTTGATATGCTATCTAGCAACTGCTTACGAAGCTGTTTTAAATCTCTGCTCTTCAGATCTCACTCTGATGGCTATCCTGACCTCGAAAGGTGGGACTCATACTATACGTTAGAAAAGACAGGGGAAGTTGGAGTTTTACTCAGAAGTCTAAATGTATGATTGCCATTTGCAAGGTTAAGAAAGAATGATGATGTTATATTCCTTCTTTTGAACTCTCCCGCACAAAGTAAAATATCCTTTCTTATATTCTGTCATTTTAATTTCATAAAAAAAAAATATATAAGAGTAGTAGCCCTTGCTATCAGTTTTCTTTTATGCACTGAAATGTAGTGAATTATTTCAGTGAGGAACTGAGTTAGAGTGCAGTATAAACTAGTATTGCTAGTATTGTGATTTCATATTAAAAATTTCATTAAGACATGTGGTTTTCATTGATGGAAAAGAAAAAAAAAAAAAAAAAAACTTTTTTTTTTTTTTGCAGGGAAAGTATCTAATTCCACAGCTAAGAATATACCTGCAATTTTAAACCCATCAAATACTGACATTATACAGTTTTGGCTCAACACCCCTGCTGCAGTAATTGGTACCAGACCCGTGCCACTTCCAGGAACGTATAATTTGTCATCATATGTTCATTTTATGAGTCAGCAAGATTTAAGTTTAAATGTGCCTCATATAAAAAATGTTAGCAGTCCTGTACTTAATAGTGAGTATCTTTCTAACCAGGACTTAGATCGTTACATTGAAATTCCTCCAGAACATTGTATGGCAGGTACTCCATTGGCAGTTTCAACACTTACCACAGATGCCTCTGTATCAATTTCAAAGGATAACTCTGCAGAAATTATACAAGATTGCTCAGAAACCCCTTCAGATGCCCCAATGGCCGGTTCCTCTTCTCCCGAAGAGCTGATGTTTAACAATGATTCATTGTGGTGGAGGGATGAGGTAAACCATTCATTATTATTCCTAGTAATATTATACTTATATTACACTGCTCAATAAAATTAATAGAGCACAGAAAAAGTGTAGTATAACTTGGACAGTTTGCGATGAAGCAGGACAAAATTTGATATGGTGGTGTACCATAGAATAACAATGAAATGAGGAGACAGCGAGAAACTTCAAACAGGTATAAGGACATTTATAGGGATTGTATAAGAATTACCAAAAAGGTCACAGTACAGAAGTCGATATAAGGTGCTCAAAAATATGGTCATGTGACATCAGTATGGTGTATGATCCCCTCCAATTGCTAAACAGGCCTGACAGCAGTGAATTGGGCGCCTCCGTAGCCAGGTGGGAAGGAGCAGCAGTGCGTAGCACACGCTTCTTGATTAGACCGGGGTTCGAGCCCGTCACCACCAAATACGGATGATGCAGAAAGGTCAGGGAATGACCACCGCATATCCCGGAGCAGTATGGCCTAAGCTGCTAATGCTCCTAAAAACCAAACAACAACAACAACAGCAGTGAATTGTGAGGGTATTTCTGTAAGGCTGTCTATAAGATTCTGAGACAACAAATCCAATTCTTCCACCAGCACAGACCTTTTCTCACTAAGTGACTGAGAAGTTGGCTGTTGGCATGCAGTGTGGCTCCCAAAGGCATCTCACATATGTTGCATCATATTTAATCTGGTGATCGTGCTTGGCCATGGCAGTTATTGTATATCCTCAGTATTAAGATAATCCTTCACCACTTGAGCTCTATGTGCAGTGGCATTGTTGTACGCATGAAAAAAAAAAATCTGGGCCAACCTTAGCACTAAAAAGTTGCACACAGGGTTAGAGGATATGTTCTCAGTACATCTGTGCAGTTATGGTACCCCATCAAAAGCATAAAAAGGGCTCCTGCCATTGATCATTATTCTGCTCCACACGAGAACATCGCCTCCACTGCAAGTGTCCATTTCTCTGATGTTGGAGGGATGGTACAGAATTCCTCATCTCTAGATAAAATAATGTCTAGAATCTGTTTGTAGGCCAAAACAGGACTCATCAGAGAACAGAACTGTACACCATTTGTAAGGGTTCCACATCACATGTTTGTGGCACCAGTTTTGACGAATCTCTGCAGTGGTTAATGGGATGCAAACCACTAGCTTCCTTGCATAGAGTCCATTTGAATTGAGCCTTCTCAACACAGTCTAGTTGGAAATGTTTTCACCTGTGGCCATATTCTCAAGAGACAGTTGATGACAGGACATCATAGGGTTCTGCCTTTCTGTTAGAGCCAGATAGCAGTCTGTTCTGGCTGATGTAGCCATCAGGCAACCCTGGCCAGCTCTTCTTGTAATGGTTCCTATCTCTTGAAACTGCTTCTATAGTGCTGAGATGACAACCCATTAAGCCAACATGCCACCTCTGCCTGTGACTGACTGGCTTCAAGTTGTCCAAATGCTTGCCATCTCAAAGAATCATCTAAACAAAGATGACTTGCCACCCTGAGTACTAGAGATGTGGCTACCTCACTGAGCAAGCCAAAAAATGGAATGAAGTGAGGTGGTTGTAACCCATATTTTTATAGGCGTGAATAATTTGCAGCTCTATAAGGTGGTAGATCAATTTCTATTGGATACTCGAAATTTGAATGTCAAGATGCCTATTATATCAAATATTCGCCTTCAGCTACACTGTTCATAATAAAATATTTGTGAAAAACATTTTGTTCTGTTAATTTTGTTGAGCAGTGTATTAGTATTTCTTTATTGAATTTAAATAACATATAAATTCAAATATGTAGCTCCTATCTCAAAATGGCTAGAGAAGTCAGATGGCTTCATAAGTAACATGATAAATTTGAAATAAACCTAAATTCACTAAATTTGAGTTGGAACAGTGTACTAAAACTACAGTAGACTCTCGATTTTCCAGGATAGATGGTAAAAAACAAATCCTGGATAATCGATTTCCCGGTTAATCAAAAATACAGCAGTCCCCGGCATACGTAAGAGATACATTGCAGAACTTCTTACTTCGTTGAGTTTTACATAACTCGGGAATGACTAATAACATATTGCTACTATATTATTAAGGCCTCCGTAGCCGAGTGGGCAGGAGCGGGAGTGCAGTAGCACACGCTCTTTGAGTAGACCGGGTTTCAAGCCCCTGACTGCTGAATACGGTCGATCTGCCAACCCGCACTGGACCAGCGTGGCAGATTATGGTCCATTTCCCTCAACATGAATTGTTGAGGAGGCTTTCATCCTGCAGTGGGTTGATAATGGCTGCACTTTACTTTTTTTTTTACTATATTATTATTGACAAATCTGAATTCTGCACGATACTTGTTAATGTTTGGCCATTTTCATGCATCCTTATTATAATGATTCTTTAGAGATTTAATAGATGCACCGTTTTCAAACTTTTGAATAATTTCAAGTTTTTGTTTAACTGAAAACGCAACTCTTTTGCATCATTTTCGTTTACCCATCATTTTCGTGATTTCTAAACAAAAAAAAAAAAAAAAAAATATTATAAAAAAAATTCCGACATCCCTGACATAAATAATGAAACAAAATTTGCGCTGCAACGAAACACAACAATCGACGCGACACAATAAAACAAACTAAACATTTGGTCCCTTTTTTTAAGTGGCGGGAACAGCAGGGATTGTAAGATAATAGGTACAATAATCTCCCAATAACGACTTATACCGCTTGTCACTTATTTACGACTTGCAAAATATCTGTTTATACCTATTCTAGTTATTACTTGAATTTTTTTGATTTCTGGTTGATTTTTTTTTTTTAATTTGGAGTCTTGAAGTGTTCCGGTTAATCCGCTTCCCATTTAATCCGATCCCAGTTAATCGAGAGTCTGCTGTATTTTAAAAATCAAATATACATGTCTTTCGAAATTAGAGATCTCCTCCCCCCCCTGTCTCCCTGCAGCCAGAGATGGATTGGCCACATGAAGAATGTGAAAAATTGATCTACTTAATTCTGATCAACCTTTCCCAGTCCACTGTTGCAGCAGCTGTAACATCATAAAATTCTGCTTCTTTTCTGATGGTACATGATAGTAGCCACAACGGTCACTGTCACCAGTTTTGAAATTTGCTTTCGCTCTGTTCTGGTGTTAACTATTGTACCACTGTATTTATACCTCCTATAAACAATGTGGAAAATTAGACTCATGTTTATATTAAAGTGCTACTGACAGGACACCCTGCCCTGCTCCTGTGTTTAAAACTTTGGCTTCCCTAACCCCTACTGTTCCCCTCTATTATTTTGCCTGGCCATTGGCTAACCTTTGGATAGCTGCCTCAGCTACAACTGGCCTTATCCTTTCCTCTGTTCTCCACCTTGGAATATCCCCTTGTGCTCCTTTCTAAACAAAAAAAAAAAAATATCCCTTCCTCACTGTATTTGCCATTGGAAGCTTAAGCAACTCTGCGGTAGGCCCAGCTAGAGTACAAAACCCTGCCTACTGCCTAGCCAACCTCCAACTGGTACTAGATGAGCAATGGCCAAGCACCTCACAGAAAGTGGCCAGATGACACACACACACACACACACACACACACACACACACACACACACACACACACACACACACACACACACACACACACACACACACACACACACACACACATCTGGCATCTACAGAGTTCTGTATGCTTAAGAAAGTAACAAACATGGAGTTGTGGATAACCACAACTGCCACCAGTCAAACAACCCTATACGCTGTACTTCCCTGCTATCCTGTGAATATCACAATGCATTCAAAACAGATGAGCCATAAAAGAACACCTGCATTCCTACTACTTCAGTTGCTGCTGCTGCTGCCAGATAAAGTTGCCCACAGGAGATGCACATTCTGTGCAGCACTTTTTGCCTTAAAAAACCCTAAAATTCACCACTGAAAGCTGTAATGTAGGCAGTGTTACTCCCACACTTACTTTATTTTTTATTTCAGTTTGTTTTTTTTTTCATATCCATTCATTATCCTACATCTGTGCTTTGTTTGATGCTGTTGTAAATTTTGCTTCAAATTTACACAGGGCAGTGTTTCTTTCTTCAGGTACTCATAATCAGTTTTTTTGATTTGATCGAGTCTCTTTAGGAGGACTAAATCTCATCTTCCGTCACTTGGAAAGTGACGGAAGATGAGATTGATATGTTTTTGTATAAAAACATATTGATATGTTTGATTCCCAATTATCCGAAATTTCATGTAAATAGTTAAAAATACAGTGTACCCCCCCTTTACAATTGGTTCACAGTACAATCAAATCATGTTACGATGGAGTCACCATAGTAATGTACCATTCACTATACGATGTGTAACAAGCACCGTCATTGTGATCATGTTTGTGAATTGAATTTCCCTTTACAATTGGTTCACTGTACAATCAAATAATGTTACGATGGAGTCACCATAGTAATGTACCGTTCACTATACAATGTGTAGCAAGCACCGTCATTGTGATCATGTTTGTGAATTGAATTTTAATTGTCTTAAACAGCGATTCTAATTAGCAAAAATAGGAGAAAATTTATCCACAGCCTATAAAAGTAAAGATATATTAAGCACAAATTTACCTTTTATTACCTTACCAATTAAAAAATTAAATGATACATGAAAATCGGAAGAATATACGTGATAATCGGAATAATTAATACGTACTGTAATATGTACATACGAACTAGTTGACATTTCTGTTCACTGACATTTGTGGGTGGGGGTTAAAATTTAAAACAGTAAAAAGATGAGCAATCAATAACAAAGAACACAGCACACACAAATTGCAAGTAACACAATACGCACAAGTGAGAACGGAGTAACGAGTTATGAAGCTTTAAAAATAGGAATGAAGAGAAGATTCTGAAAATTAATTTTTTTATATGATTGAAGATTCCATGGAAGTGTGAACACATTTCACCATAATAACCCAGAGAATTCCAGCTGTTGGTATTATCACAAATTCAATAAGATCGACTTTACTATCCGTTTATGATAGATTGCACTAACAGAAAAGCCCAATAAACAGGTGACTGCTAATTGTTTTATGGTTGTGACCTCCAGAAATCTGACCAAACCACGTGTATGGTCGGAGACAATCGTAGGGTAATCTCCAGTGCTGCGGTCTCCTGCCCCGATTAAACGGCATGTTGTCCTAATTAAGTGAAGTAAACCCTGGCTATTTTCTCGATTGGGTTCTGTTCTTTAAGATTTTCCCCAAATAAACGGCTGCCCTGATTAACTGGTGGTCCAAATAACCAGAATCCACTGTATTTAAATTGTTTTTAAAGTATGGACTTATTGTCTTCTCTCACTCAAAGATTTGGGTTGTTGATTCAGTGTATTTTGGGGTCCATGGGCCTCCGATTCCGTGGTGCATTGGATCATTGATTTTATCTACTAGTGTGAAAAATTCATGTAAATTATTCAAATAGTTAATCAACAATGGAGAGTATCAGCACAGAAGTATTCTACATGAAATCATAGAGGTAATTCCTCGTTTTCTTAACTAATTGATGTATAACGTAGAACTTATTGAGCCATTGCAGCTGTCATCTATTAATATTCAAATTATGCATCCCTTATATATGAGTGACACTGCGTCTCTGATATCCCAACATCTGCATTTGATGACTTGACCAGCACTTCAAATTCGCCATATTTATTTACTATGCTCCTAGCATTGCTGTACATGCAAGTATACATGTACCTGTTGTTACTCTTAGTTACCCTAACATCGCCATTTACCTGTTCCATGATCACTCAGCAGACCTGGGCTGCTGCACATTCAGTTAGAAACAGTGTAAGAAGCACTTTCATCTTTGCCTGTGGCTATTGGTAATCTATTAGTCCGTTTATCTCCCCAAGCTAGCAGTTTTCCAACCCATCTAACCCTACCTCAATAGAATCAGCAAATATTCTTGTACCCTTTCTGTTTAGCTATATCCCATCCCTGTAGAAGCAGTCTCTCCTGCTAACAATCATACACCATGCTGAGAAAAATTCTACTTCAGTCTTGGGGAGTAAATGATGATTAACAAGGCTATCATCATTTACTCACTCCTATTGTGCCTCGGCAGAATTGCAGACACTGTCCAATTCAACTGTAACTCGTGACTTTTTTTCAACTTTGCCCCATGCTTTTTTAAGTCAGCAGATGTCCTACTATTAATGTCATTAATGCCAACATGTACACCAATATCACCTTTTATGCCCTTAAAAGGTAATATCTGCTCTATGTCTTCAACTTTTACCCCTGACAGACATACCCTTGTCCTATACCATCTATCCTTTTTGCACAATATTTTTCCCTTTCCCTGACAATAGCTATCTCCTCTGGGACCAGCGCATTCTGGCTTGGGGTTGGTGCTGTGTTGCTTGATGCTGAGTGTGAGTTCTGGCTTTAGTTGGGCAGCTGAGAGCTTGATGCCCCCCCCCCCCATTTTAATACTTTCTAGGATATCCTCCTTACTTTTCAAGCTCTCATAAAGGCTCATCAGAAAGCTGAGTTGGCCCCTCATTTCTTCTGATTAGACCGGGGTTTGAGCCCGTGACCACCAAATACGGACTATAGCTCTCTTCATCAGGCACACACAGTTGCATCCCATTGACCATATCATGTCCTATTCCAGAAATATCCGCACACCTTGCTCAAACAGCACATTTTTTCAGTCCATGATATTGCCCTCTTTGGTTCTCTCCCAAGCCACGGCACTCCTGCTGCTTTGAGCTCATTGTTTTGCTGCTCTAGTCTAGGGCACAATTTCTGTTTAAATTCATTATAATTGAGAATACTACACAAAACTAATATACTGAAATGCAGTAATAACTTTACTCTAATTCACCAGCAATAATACGTACTAGTCTATCAAGTTTAAGTTAATATGTATTATGCTATACTGTTACATTTGTAAAGTTATAAGTTAATTATAATAGATAATAAAATAATCTTACTAACACCAACCTACGTAAATCGAGTTACCTATTTACCACAATTAAAACAATAAAAACATTAGAATTCCCCCACCATGCACTACAGTATAAGTTACGAGATATGATATATGTTCCAGATCACCAATACAAAGGTTCTGCATATATTAAGCCATAACTTACAAAAATCTCTAGCTAAATTTAAAAATAAGTTAATGATTGAGACTGAGGCTATTGAACTATTTATTGAAGACAATTTAAAATTCTTCAAAATTCAGCTCAAAATTCTTTGTATGCACTGGTTGTAGCCTGTTTTTTTTTTGTTTTTTTTTTTTGGACTCATCCGACCAGCAGAATAATTTTCAGTTCTCCAGTGTCCAACCAGCATATTTTTGAACACCACACCATTTGCCATCCTGATGATCAGCAGTGAGGATAGGAGTGTCTCTTGGGTCATCTGCTGTGGAACCTCATACTTCTGTGTGGCACACTGTCATTTGGATATTTTTTTTGCATTCCCCATATTGTATTGTGATGTCAACTGACCTCGCAATATAATATAGGGAATGCAAGAACCTGCCGTTGAGCTCATATAACATGCTGCACCTTTCACTTACCACAGATATCTCAATTGTGTAACTCCTTTACAATTCTGTCAGAGGGAGGGTTTGACCCATTAAACACCATTCTTTGTATACCTTAACCATAGTGGTCCGATATGGACGTACCCAATGCACAAGCTCCCACAATCATGCCCTTTTAAAACTCCATGATATTTTTATCTACTTCTCATGACTATTACTTTATCACTCTGACTTGCATGGCCAAGTGCAAATTACCACTGCTCTAGCATACAAAGCTGTTCAGTTTTTTATATTGCGAGCTATGCAGTATAGTCCATTATGGATAAGGTGGTCATAATGCAGTGATAGTTGAGTGTATAACACAGTACATTTTAGCAAATCATGACAATCATGACTGGGCACAGAATATTTGTATGTAAGAGAACAATGAAATCCACCATCAATTTTACTCACTGATGGGTTAAATATATTGATAAGAATGCATTTAAAAATCTTATGAACCCATTTTAATTAAGTCAGTTAATGCATATTTGACATAAACCATGTTTTCATGAAGTATGTTTACTAACCTATGTTTCAAGCAAAGGAAACTTTAATAACTTCATTCACTATTAGTTGCAAGATCCAAATAACTGGTTGGATACATTTTCCTCTATTGAACTGCATTGTACGGACAGTCAGATGCAGGAGTCCAATGAATGCAAAGATTAGTGACTGTGAAGTTTAGTCACAAAGTGAGTTTTCCTTAATTCTCTTTTTATCCTGATTATTAATTTTATATATTTTTTCTTTATTTTTCTGTTTTGCAGTAAGACAGTATAGATTTTTGAATGCTATATATGTTTAATAGTAATAATATTCCTTTATTTGAAGTATGATTAGTTACATAAAATATATACAGTGGTTTCATACTTTGAAAACTTTTGCAATTTTCATTTGCACGAAAATTGCACAAGTTGTATTTCAGAAACAAGAAGAAAACTATGTATATCAGTCTTCAACATAATCTCCATTATATTTGACATATTCCTCTTCCTGCATTAATGCCTGAATTCCTTGAGAAAAGTTCATAGCTGATGGTGATGACAATGACATGGAGCCAAGTCTTTGAATATGTAGGATGGGGTAGTATGAGAGGACAGAAAGCCACAATGTTTCTTTTGAATTTTTTTTTTTCCAATTGGTCCAGAAGCATGTCACAGTATTTTTCATTTATCACTCTTTCTCTTCTCCAGATAATATTCCAGAATCATTCCTTTATGATCCCAAAATACAGTGAACAGCACTTTCCTGGATTTTCTTTGGTTGAGGTGAGACACCACCTTTGAACTTGTGTATTCGATTTCTGGTGTGTTATACCACGTCCAGAATTCACCTCCAGGTATTGTGTCCTGAGAAGTTATCAGCTTTGTACTCATACTGCCAAGAACCACAGAACACACATTGTTGTTGTTTTTCAGTTCTGGTGTTAAAATCCACTGAGGACAAACTTTCATATTAGTATTAGCTATATATTGCAAGGAAACCAAATGCTTTTGCTGTACCAGCCAAAAATAAAAATTAAATAATAAAAAATAAATAAAGTAATTAAAAAATAGCAAATAAACTATCTATGTGGTTCCATCTCATGCAGGCCATCCAGCCGACCTTTGAATTTTTCCTAGCTGTCAGCCTCAAACTACCTACTTATTCCAATAATTAAAAACTCACTGGCTAAAAGAAAACTTCCTACAGTTCCAGTACAGCTACCTCTTTCCCTGTAATTTGAATTTATGACCCCTAGTTCTGGAGTTATTTATAAGAGTGAAAATTTTATTTTTATTCATTTTGCTATCCCCTCTCAGAGCCTTATTAGACCTCATGCAAGTCCACTCTAAGGTGCCTGGTTGTCAGGCTCTGTAGCTTACATATTAGAAGGCTTCCTCATGTGGACACTCTTTTTCAGATCTCACCAAGAAAATTGCATGTCTTTGGACCCTTTTAACTAGTCAGTGGTGGGGCACTTGACAGGTGCCCATTTTCTTTTTCATTTTTTGGAAAACCTTTTTATTTATTTATTTATTTATTTTTTTTGTTCAGTGCCAATAATTGACTTTTTCTTAATGGATTGCAATGCTATAGAGTATTTTTGGGCGACAGCCTCATGCTACATGGTAGAAGGACTAATATATAGGTTAG
The DNA here is from genome assembly GCF_048544385.1 of Mastigoproctus giganteus. NCBI lineage: Eukaryota > Metazoa > Arthropoda > Arachnida > Uropygi > Thelyphonidae > Mastigoproctus > Mastigoproctus giganteus. The sequence goes on from NC_143576.1 coordinate 219,232,680, forward strand.
TGCAATAGCATCTTTTTAATTATATCTCATATTGTGAATACCTTCACAGCGAGTTGTCATGGTATTGCACTACCTTGAATAAGTAACAGTTCACCAGTGGAGAAGACTAATGTTACTTATTCTCTGCAGATACCACCACCCAGACAGCACCTTTTTGAAGCTTATTGGCTTCTCAATGGTGGGTGAGCTGGTACCCTGGTTTGCAATAGTGATAACCCACAGATGAGAAGCCAATAAACTTTGAAATGGTGTCATCTGGTGGTGGTATCTGCGAAGAATAAGTGACATTAGTCTTCTCCATTGGTGAAGTGTTACTTATTCAAGGTAGTGCAATACCATGGAAACTCATCGTGAAGGTATTCACAATATGAGATTTAATTAAAACGATGCTACTTTGGTAGATGGCTACAAATTAAAATGATGCTATTGCACTAACCTATATGTTGAATTGCAATGCATATTGTATATAACTTTTTAAGTTTTGATTTTTAAAACAAGCTGTGTGTTTTATACTTTTTATTTAAAAAAAAATATATATATATTAATTTTGCTAAAAAAAAAAATTAGACATAGAAGCATCAGTTGCTTAATCTCTTTCATTTTCCAATTTATAAAACCATTAAGTACATGAAATTTCAAACTACATGTACACGTGTATTTCTGTTTATGTATATAAATATTAAAAAATTATAAATTATTATATATATTTGATACTAAATAAATAAATGTCCATTTATAATCTGGATGGCCAGTGCCAAAGATTTTGCAACTTCACTGGTAACTGTTTTATTGCAACTTCACTGTAACTGTTTTATTGCAACTACATAACAGGTGCACCAGCTAACAATGAGGTGTGCAATTTTTGTGACAGCATGTGAGCTCTATCATGCAATGTGCAAATTTGTATCGTGCATATTACTCCAGGACTACAGATTAGTTACTTCTATTTTCAGGCTTATTTCAAATTTGGTACTATTCACAATGCACGAAATTTGAAATTATTTATGTTGCTTTCCTCAGAGTAGCGGCCATTTTGAGAGAAGGTTGGGTTTCGTGTTATTGTCTTTATGCTGTGAAAACAGTAATAAATCATTCAAAAACAACTAGGGTACGGCAGTAGATGTTTATTAACTTAATGAAAGATGAAAGGCAAGTAACCTAAAACTTTAAACAAACACAGCATTAGCACTCTTCTGGTACCAGCCATTCTTCAAGCAAAATCCAGATTATTGCAAAAACAGTGGCAGGGTCTGACAGGTTATCACAGCCAATTTCTGTAAGAAAAAAAAAAATCACTTCAGAAACTATTACAATAAAACCTGACTGTATTTAGGAAGTTAGAAAAAATTTCAGATTTTTAATCATAAATGCAAAGCAGAGTTGAATGGTGGTGGTCAGTGGTGTATTCGTGGTGAAATGCACACAGTATACCCCAGGGATGATACCTTCTTTCAGTTTAGAAAGCAGCAAGATTAATAAAAGAACTTAGTTTATTAAAAACTAATGTAATGTTATTTTCAAATAAAATAAATTATACATTTCAGCTCCTAACTTGTGATGTCAGTAGAATCTAAAAATGCGAATCAAAACAACACCCTTCCATGTTAGTAAAATAATAAAGGCTGCTTTCCTTGTTAATCACAATTACAAAAGAACAATGAGAAATAAGTGCAGAGACAATTCTGTTAAACTTCAAAGGAGGCTGATATGGTAAAAATTTACCCTAAGGCAGTGGTTCTCAAACTGTGCATCGCACCATCCTGGGGAGGAGCCATAACTTACCAGGGGCATCAAGGCCGATGTAGTAGTTTCTGTAAGGTTTCCATGACAAATTTTAAAAATATATTAAGATGTTTTTTTTTTACTATTAGATATTAGCATTAGCATTAGCATTAGTAGAGGCATTTGATGCAAGAAAGCAAGCTTATGCAGCATCAGCCAAAAAAAAAAACCCACTTCCACTTCACCCCTCTGTTCGTTCAAAATACCTGTCCAGCTGAGCCTTAAACTTATTTAGGCTATCGACCTCCACCACAAGGGATGGAAGTCTGTTCCACCAACCAACCACCCGCTGGCTAAAGGCAAATTTCCGCACGTCTATCCTACATCTGTCTTTCCTCAATTTGAATTTATGCCCGCTCAGGTGATTTTTCTGAGCTAGAGGAAGAATCCCATCAGCATTGAGCATGCTTAAACCATTCAAGGCTTTATACACCTCTATCAGATCACCTCGCTGGTGCCTAGTCTCCAGACACTGTAATTTGCAAAACTTAAGCCTTTCTTCGTAAGAGCACCCCTTTGTTCCATTCACTAATCTTGTTGCCCTTCTCTGTACTCGTTCCAGCAGCTCTACATCCTTCTTGAAATGAGGCCTCCAGACCTGTATACAGTACTCTAGGTGTGGCCTGACCATCGCCTTATACAATGGAATAATCACCTCCTTATCCCTGCTGGAAAAATTCCTGTATATCATTGACAATACTCCATGAGCTACTCTTGCAGCCCGTCTGCACTGCTCAGAGAACTTCATATCTGCCTGCACAACCACCCCCAAGTCCCTTTCATTCTCTACCACTGTCAGTGTAGTACCACAGACTTGATACGTTGCTCTGGGGTTGCTGTTTCCCATGTGTAGTACTTTACATTTGTCAATGTTAAACTTCATTTGCCACCTCTCAGCCCATCTGCTCAACCTTTCCAGATCCTGTTGCAGCAGCATAGTGTCAGTAGTGTCCTTGACAACCCTGCCAACCTTTGTATCGTCTGCAAACTTGGACATTAAGCCGGATATACCATCATCAATATCATTTATAAATACAGAAAACAATAATGGACCCAACACTGAGCCCTGAGGGACTCCACTAATAACATCAGTCCACGATGAGCAGTGTCCATTGATTACCACTCTCTGTCTTCTCCCCCTCAACCACCCCTTTATCCATAGCAGCAATTTGCCTCCAATGTCACACTGCTCCAATTTGTGTAGCAGTCTTCCATGTGCAACAGTATCAAAAGCCTTTCTAAGATCCAAGTATATAATATCAAAGTTATTCCCTGCATCCAGTTCTTTTGTGACTGCATCATAGTATCCAATCAAGTTGGTCAGGCAAGACTTCCCCTTAACAAAACCATGCTGTGTCTGAGCTATAACTGAAGTCTTGTCTAAATGATCCTGCAGTGCTTCTTTAACCAGTGCCTCCATTAATTTTCCTGGAACAGAAGTTAAGCTCACAGGTCTATAATTACTTGTGTCAGCCTTTGATCCTCCTTTGTGAATTGGGGTCACATTTGCACATTTCCAGTCTATGGGTACCTCCCCTGAGTCCAAGGAAGCTCTCATAATTATGGCTAAGGGTTTGCTTACTTCCTTTGCTGCCTCCTTTAATATAACTGGATAGATCCCATCCACCCCGGGTGCCTTTCTTGTGTTTATCTTCAATAGTTTCTCCTCCACTTTACTCCCAGTTATTTCAAGATTCTGTAGCTTATTGCTAGAGTTGAATACACCTCTGGCATTCCCCTCGCTGAATAACTCCTCATGTGTGAATGTCGATGCAAAATATTCATTTAGTTTGTTAGCTACCTGAGCAGGATCATCAACACTTGACCCATCAATATCAAGTGGACCAATCTGATTCATCCCCTTCCTTCTAGAGTTTACATAAGTAAAGAACTCTTTGCTGTTTTTCTTTGCATCCCTTGCCAAGGATTTCTCGTAATCTGCCTTCGCCTGCCTAACCTCCTTTGTAACTTGGTTGCATATCAACTTGTATCTATCATAGGCTTCTGTGTCATGTGTTAATTTGTATGTATCCCATGCATTTTTCTTCTCTGCCATATGCCTCATTAGTTCATCTGACATCCATTTTGGCCTAAACCTTGAACAATATTTCTTAGTTGGTATGTAAAGCCTAGTAGCTTCCAAGATAAGTTCTTTGAATGCTTCCCATTTTGAATTTGCTGTTGGTAACATCATCAGTTGGTCCCACTGTATAGAATTTAAATACTGTCTCAGTCCATCGTAGTCGCCTTTACGGAAGCAATAACCCTTCCCTTTACCCCTAATGGTAGTTACCTCTTTGAGTAAATCCCACTTCAGCACACTGTGATCACTGCCACCTAGTGGTTCATTTATCTGCAGATTCTTAATGCATGAAGAATCACTGCTGATAATCAAATCAAGAGTATTACTCCCTCTAGTTGCCTCCCGAACATGCTGATGTAGAAAACAATCATCCAATAAATCCACAAAAGCCCTGCTAGTGTGTGAGTAACCAGCCCCCAAATTCCAGTCAATATCTGGGAAATTAAAATCTCCCATTATAAGACACTCTGATTTACCGGCCCACTCTATTTCCCTGTACAGTTCCTTATTATACTCATCAGAGTCATTAGGCCTATAGCACACTCCTACTCTCAATTTTGATCTCCCAATGTTTATGTCACACCAAACTGACTCCACACTGCACTGTCCAGCGATGTCGACTGGCTTCACTTCCTTGGTTTTTATGTGTTTCTTAACTAATAGCATAACCCCTCCCCCCTTCCTATCTTGTCTATCCTTTCTGTAGACGTTGTACTCCGCAAATTGCAGTTCTGCATCCCTTATATCTGTGTGACACCACGTCTCTGATATCCCAACAATATCTGCCTTCGATGTTTTGAGCAATACCTCAAATTCATCAAATTTATTTACTAAACTCCTAGCATTGGTGTACACGCAAGTATACCTGCACCTGTTTCTATTCTTAGCTACCCTAACACAACCCATGTGTTTACTTGTACCGCAATGGCTCCCAGCAGTCTCTGAAATACCATGCATCTTGTTTTTCAGGCTTCTGCTCATTTTAATAGAAGCAGTGCAAGAATCTCTTTCACCTCTGCCAGTGGCTACTGTCAATCTGTTGGTCTTTGTCTCCCCCCAAGCTAGCAGTTTTCCGACCCACCTAACACTGCCTCGATAGCATCAGCAAATATTCTTGCACCCTTTCTATTTAAGTGTATCCCATCCCTGTAGAAGCAATCTCTCCTGTTAACAAGTACAGTCCAGGCTGAAAAAAATTCTACCCCTTGAGCCTTGCACAATCTTTCCAGGGCCGAATTGATCGACAAGGCTCTCATCATATACTCCCTCCTATCGTGTCTGGGCAGAATTGCAGACACTTTCAAATTCAACCCTAATTCTCGGCTTTTGTTCAACAGTGACTTGTACTTGTTAAGTAATTCTGCCGGTCTCCTACTCTTAATATTATTAGTGCCAACGTGTACAACTATATCACCTTTTGTGCCCTTAAAAGATGATATTCGCTCTACAACGTCATCAACCTTTGCCCCTGGCAGACATACCCTGGTCCTGTTCCACCTATCTTTTTTACAAAGCATGTTCCCCGTTTCCCTGACAATAGAGTCACCAACAACTGCTAGTTCCTTCGGGACCAGCGCATTCTGCCTTAGGGGTTGTCTCTGTGTCACGCGATGCCCAAGTGCAAGCTCTGGCGTTGATGTGGGCAGCTGAGAGCTTGATGGGCCCCTCAATTTAGTTTCTTCGAGGGCATCCACCCTGTCCTTCAAGCTCTCATATAGGCCCACAAGAACGCCGAGTTGTTGCCTGATATCGATACACTCCTTGCATCGCGCACACACAAAGACATCCCCCTTGGCAGTATCATGTCCCGTACCCGATTGCTCTGCAAACATCAAGCAAACAGTGCATTTTATAAGGCTGTGAGTCAGAGGACAACTGCCCCCCTCAGTTCTGCTCTGAGCCACAGCACTTCCATTAGCTTGAGCCTTTTGCTTTGCTGCTCTGGTCTGAGTCATGATTCTATTAATTTATTAATTAATTATGTTATGTTATTAATTATATTACGTTTGTAATCTAAGTCGTTATATGTATTTATTTAAACGTACAATTTAACTGCTAACGAAGTTCAACTAACGCTATCTAGTACGGTATATAACCTACGGTATATCTAGTACAGTATCACAATGGCGGGAAAGTTACTAACGGTGACGGTAGTTACGAACACGTGGAAACCCTTACCGATACTTTTACAAGGCCGAGTAAAGAATAAATACACATATGCACATCTATAGTCTATGGGTGCCTCCCCTGAGTCCAAAGAAGCTTCCTTTGCTGCCTCCTTTAATATAACTGGATAGATCCATCCACCCTGGGTGTCTTTTTTATATTTCTCCTCCACTTTCCTCTCAGTTATTACAAAATCATCTAGCTCACTGACAGAATTTACTTCACCTCTGGCATTCCCCTTCCTGAATAACTCCTCACGTGTGAATGTAGATGCAACTTGGACATTAAGCTTGATATGCCTTCATCAATATCATTGATATATATAAAGAAAACAACAATGGGCCCAAAACTGAACTCTGGGGAACTCCACTGACAACATTAGTCCATGAAGAGCAATGTTCATTGATTACCACTCTATATTCTCCCACTCGATCATCCTTTTATCTATAGCAGCGTCTTGCCCTTAATGCCACACTGCACCACTCGATCATCCTTTTATCTATAGCAGCATCTTGCCCTTAATGCCACACTGCACCAATCTGTACCGTAGTCATTTATGTGCAACAGTATCAAAAGCTTTCATTAAATCCAAGTATATAATATCAAAAATTATTTTATTTTATTTATTTATTTTTTTTTAACTCTCTTGATACAAAAGATTGTGATTTTTATTTTTTTTACTTTGGCTGAAGAAATTTTAAAATATTTTTGGAAAAGTGACCTTTCCGCATCCTCCGTATTTGGTGGTCACGGGCTTGGACCCCAGTCTAATCAAGAAGCATGTGCTATGCACTGCTGCTCCTGCCCACCTGGCTATGGAGGCACCTAAAAATACATTAGAATTTAAGAATAAAAATTAAAGCTCTATTTAATATCTATAAATTTTGTTATAAGAAATTTTCTCATATTTTTCATCATTTTTTAATGTAAAATTACAGAAATTTTGTAATTTTACTTGGCAACTATGATAATCATTTTTTAACTACAAAATACAATATATAAAATGTTTTATGTGTGTCAAATATTAAATTAATGAAAATTTGACATTACAGTTATATTTTATAAATAAAATTAATGAGAACAGAAAAGTCTAGTAATGGCATGCTGTATATACATGCTACAGTTAAGAGATTCCCAAACTGGACACAGTCTGGAGTCGACAAATGGAGCATAATTTGCAGTTGTTTGTTAAATTGCAGGTTTTGACCAGCATTTACATGTATGTAGAAGTGTTTCAGTTATTCAATACATGTTTTTTGTTGTCTGCATTTGAAGTGCATTTATTCTATCACTGTTTCTGAATGTGAAAATGTCAAATTTGGAACATTGTGCAGACATTAATAATTTTGACAATAGTTAAGAAAATCTGCTTCTTAAACATTAGAAATGATGATTTACAGAGGGGATTCTCCATGTTGTACTACTATGCTTGAATGGCATCAGAGATTCAAAGAGGGAAGAGAAAATATAGTGGATGATGACCAGCCCATGTATAGTCATCATCTGCTAAATTTACATTCAAACTGTGACTGTTTTCCAACTTGCAGAAGCTTTAAACATTTCACATGGCAGTTATCAGGAAATTTTTAGTAAGGATTTTAACATGCATCAGGTTTCTCAGCATGTGGTACCTCCAATGCTTACCAATGATCACCAAAATGAGTAGATGACAATTTTCGGCAATCCTGTAATGGTTATCTGATAACATTGTGTTGTTCTTCCCATCATGTCATGGTTTGGTATTTTCTCTACAACTCACACTTTTTGAGTCATTGATTTTGAAATTGCCTCCTTTGCTGTGGTTAAAAAAAAACTTTGACAAGAGAAGTCTAAAGGGAAAGTGATGTCAGAAGTTTTTTTGATTGTTGTGGTGGTCATTCCTCAAGGTATCACTGTGAATAAGGCAAGATACATACAGGTCATGCTATATGTGAGAGACAATTTGGCAAAGGCATCCATAACAGTGGGCACTAAAAGATTGGAAGTTGTTGCACAATGGTCCAACTGAAACCACTCATTTCTTGTGCAACAAGTGTTTGCTAAACACAACACTGTTGTGTTTCCACACTCCCTTACTTGCTTTATCTCTCACCATGTAAATTTTCTTCCCAAAAATGAAATGTGTTAGAACATTTTTTCTGCAGCAAACAAGCAGTCCTTGTTTGCTGCAGAAGTAGGCTGCCGTAGCCTAGTAGTCAGGCGCGCGGGTGCATAAGTACACGTGCCTTGAGTGACCGGGGTTCAAGCCCGTGACTGCTGAATACGGTGCTGTTTCTTGTATTCTGTCTATATTGTGAACTCCTCTGACTGTTTGGTCGTCCCGGAGTATAAACAGAAAATTTTTAAGATGCTTTTTGCATCTTCAACTCAAGATGCTTTTTGCACCTCTTCATACCTGCATCAACAATTATACTGACATTGACAAATTGCATTACTATTTAAGGATAGTACTTTTTAAGAGAGTCCTGGAACTTTTTGACTGTATCTTGTATCGTTTTGATTGGCAGTTTTGGCGCTGAAAGGCTAGCTACCAGAGCATGATTTGCTGTTTTATTGTTTTGGGTTAATGTGTTGACCTTCCAAATATTAATTGTGACTAATTTTTAAAAAATTTTTTCATCACCACTTCCTTTATGCTTTTATAAATTTTATAATAATAAAAATGTATGGTAAGTGCAATTCAGGAATAAATTATTGTTTTATTGTACTTGCTACATGGTAAAAATAAGATTTCACAGCATACTGGTTTCAGATAACACTTTTATGCATTTTTTCCCCCTTTTTTGATTAATGGAAGCAGAGAGCTTAAGTTTAGTATTTGTTATCACTGTAGAAATTAATTTCTAATGAAGAGATCAGATTATAATCATGACTGATTACTTCAGCTATAAGACATGTCAGATTAACTTTTAGCTGTTGAATAAATGGCTAAAAATTTGACAAAGCTATTTAATTTAGCTTTCCTCTTGATTGTAACTAATGAATGTAGGTGTTGCCAATCTCAATACTTTTTTGGTTGTGTGTATATTTCATCAGATTATACTAATAACTTTTTTTTTCCTTACAGAAGTTTGAAGACAGGGAATCTTAGACAGCAGTAACACTGGTCCTCTTCCCAGCACTTGCAAACAAGACCTTCTGCTACTTTTTTTTTGGACATTTTAAGATCAGCTTCTGAAGATATTCTTTGTATTTTATTGTTGTAATATTTTTAGCTCTAAGCATGTGCATATGTTTATTTTCATGTTACATGAATTAAGGTGTTATTTGCTATAAGTTAAGATGAATGAATTCAGAGAAAAGGCCTCGTGATACAAGGAAGTTACGAAACATAATTGTACAATAGTGCACAGCCTCAGTCTATACATAGTATTGAGCAAACTAAATTTGCTACTGTCTCAATTTCATATTGCGGAGGCCCTTCACTGTGAGATGCCTCGGTATTGGCTTCCTTGCACCATGTGGCCATAACTGATACTAATACTAATGACAGTCATATCATACCACCTAAAACAATAGAATTGGTGGTTTACAGAGAGGATTCTATTATTGCGTCTTTTATTGAATATTGAAAATTTATGTTTTATTAGAAATTTTGTAATTAGCATTGTATTTCTAGAAGGAAAAAAAATAGGAGGCAATATGCAAGATAGTAACAATGCCATATATTTATGTAATAATGCTTTTAACTCAAGTGTAATTGAGAATGGGCTTAATAATTGACCTGAACATATGTGAGAGGAATAATAAGGTTGGAAACAAGCATGTGTGAGGCTTTTTGATATTTTCAAAAAGAAAAAGAAAAAAAAAAAAAAAAAAAACGAGACTAGTACATATCTGACAGAAATATTTCTATATATAATAATCTCGTGATATGAGATGTGATGTGGATGTCATACCCTTTTAAACCCAATATTTAAATTGGGCAATTGGGCTTTATATATTTACCATGCCTTTAACTTAAGTCAGAAAGAAATATGAATGTTGCATAGTGTGCGTGCAAACAAACGTGTTATATATATGAAGGCAGTGGCGTATAGGGGCACAGACCAGGGCAATACCTATCAGACACATGGTGTCACACAGATATAAGGAATGCAAAACTGGAATTTGGGGAGTACAATGTCTACAGAAAGGATAGATAGGATAGGAAGGGAGGAGGGGTTATGCTATTAGTTAAGAAACACGTAAAATCCAAGGAAGTGAAGCCAGTCGACATCGCTGGACAGTGCAGTATCGAGTCAGTTTGGTACGACATAAGCATTGGGAGATCAAAATTGAGAGTAGGAGTGTGCTATAGGCATAATGACTCTGATGAATATAATAAGAAACTGTACAGGGAAATAGAGTGGGCCAGTAAATCAGAGAGTCTTATAATGGGGGATTTTAATTTCCCAGATATTGACTGGAATTTGTGGGTTGGTCACTCACACACTAGCAAGGCTTTTGTGGATGATTGTTTTCTACATCAGCATGTTTGGGAGGCAACTAAAGGGAGTAATACTCTTGATTTGATTATCAGTAGTGATTCTTCATGCAAAACGAATCTGCAGATAAAGGAACCATTAGGTGGCAGTAATCACAATGTGCTGAAGTAGGATTTACTCAAAGAGGTAACTACCATCAGGGGTAAAGGGAAGGGGTTTTGCTTTAGTAAAGGCAACTATGGTGGTCTGAGACAGTATTTAAATTCTATTCGGTGGGACCAACTGATGATGTTACCAACAGCAAATTCAAAATGGGAGGCATTCATAGAATTTATCTTGGAAGCTTCTAGGATTTATATACCAACTAAGAAATACTATTCAAGGTTTATTCAAGTACTACATATGGGAAACAGCAACCCCAGAGCAACGTATCAACTCTGTGGTACTACACTGACAGTGGTAGAGAATGAAAAGGACCTGGGGGTAATTGTGCAGGCAGATATGAAGTTCTCTGAGCAGTGCAGACAGGCTGCAAGAGTAGCTCATGGTGTCTTGTCAATGATATACAGGAATTTTTCTAGCAGGGATAAGGAGGTGATTATTCCCTTGTATAAGGCAATGGTCAGGCCACACCTCGAGTACTGTATACAGGTCTGGAGGCCCCATTTCAAGAAGGATGTAGAGCTGCTGGAACGAGTACAGAGAAGGGCAACAAGATTAGTGAATGGAACAAAGGGTTGCTCTTACAAAGAAATCTATATTTATATATATTACTAGACTAGTACATATCTGACAGAAATATTTCTATGTATAACAATCTTGTGATTTGAGATGTAATGTGAATAACATAACATTTTGAATATTTAAATAATTTGAGCCCAATATTTAAATATTAGGTTCAATATTTTGAGCCCAATATTTAATTTAGACAACTGAAAATAAGTATAGTCATGGTATTATATATTGCTCTATTGAAAAGGCCTGACGGGGTTTTGCTAAAACTGAAAATGAGCAGAGGCTTTATGTTATACCTGATATCCAGGGCCGGTCTTTGAGTTCACAGGACCTGGCTGCAAGTATTAATGTTGGGGGTCACTTGGTCTTTCTTGCCAGGACTGAAGGGACCCCTTCTCCTTTCTTGAGATTTGCAGCCTTTTCAAACAGGAGTCCAGGTGCATTTCACCACAGTACCATCAAATCGCCGACCCTGCCCTGCCCCCAATAGTTATAACTATCGTATTGGCTAGATTGTCTAGATATCTAAACTTTTATACTGGCCAAACTGATTTTTATGAAAGCTTTAGCTTATAGGAAGGGAGCAATATGTTTAAATGTACTCCTTTTCTCAGATATGGCCTTGGGTTAAAAACATTCTTTTTCTCCTGCAAATTTATTATTCATTTAGTTTGCAGCATTCTAGCTCCAAGAAACTAAATTTATTTATTTAATTTTTTTTATGTATATCAGTGGTTGTTAGCTTCTAGTCACTTTTAAATTCATTGGCATAAGAGATCTTCATAAATGAAAAACTTAGCCTAGCAATCAGTGTGGCTTTCTAAATTTTGTGCAGTAATTGCTAATAAGTAATTATTCTTAAATAAACCATCATCACAGTACATGTAACACAATTGAACCTAATAATTAATTACCATTTTATAATTGTATATGAATGTTTTCAATAACTTGGCAATTGTCATTGTTCTTAAATTTGATACAAATATTAAGTAGGGAGAAAAACAACAGTCAGTCTAAAGTCCCTTACTTTACTTCCTGCCCTGTACCAACAGTATGGAAGAAAAGGCCTGATGAATGATTGAACTGCCTGTTGTTTTTCTAACTGCCATAACAAATAATTGTTTGCAACCAAATTGTCCTTGCAGTATGTAATGCAGTTACACCTAATAAGCATTTACTAGTATATAATTACAGTATTAATGAGCAGTAGAACTGAGTAAAGTTATTTATGTTGCATTTTGCATAGAAACTTGTTTGATGTGATAGTGGTTTCAAAACAAATTACAAAAATTTAGTTATTAAAGAAAATTGTTAAATTGTGACATATTAAACAGCTGTAAATGTGTTTATGATATTAAAATTTTGCTTGCTATTTTAATTATATATTTATATATATATATATATATATATATATATATTTTTTTTTTTTATGAAAACCCCAAACACGAGAGGTATTAGAACCTATCGTACTTAGTACGGTGCTTGGGTTGGAGGTTGAGAAGACAAAAGAAGATATTTGTCGACATTAGACTTGAACTTCTGTAGACGTTAGTTCTGTGAGTTTGAAGTTGGACAGTAAATGGATGTTGGCGGCACGTGTTCAGACTGTTTTGAAAGAGAGAGCGGGAATAATTATATTTTTACAGTATCTTTCATTATTTAAGCTCTTCAGAATTCTGTGGATCCTTACATTTTTTTTTTTTTTTGTGCGAAAAATAAAATTACACAAGGATATTAAAATGGTATTTTTTCAAAATTAGTGTATAGTTGGATGTGCCAAGCAGGTACCAAACTTGGTTCATTTGTCAGGTGCATTCCTTTTCTTGGATATGACCATGAGCCCATGAATTATTTCAGTGTAGCCAGTGCAGACCCAGATAGGAACTTGTTACGATAAAAATAATGGAGCACTGCTTCTGTGCTAATACAGCCTAACATTTTGCCTGTATTATTAGAGATCAAGTTGTAGTGGTATGAAGACTGCATTTGTCACCCGGTAACTTTCTCATGCCATTGTTTTCTGCTCTTCTACACTAGCTCACTATTCATTCATCTTAGCATCATCCTCATATGATATATTTCTTAATAGTATATATTCATTCATGACTTCTGTGACTATTACTTTAGCATTAGCATTAATACAGGCATATGATACAAGAGAGACAGCATCATCCAAAAAAAAAAAAAAAAAAAAAACCCTAATTTTACCCATCCATTCATTTCAAAAGTTTTCCCACATGATATATCTACATCAATATCATTGATAAATATAGAAAACAACAATGAGCCCAATGCAGTACTCTGGGGTATTCCGCTAATGACATTAGTCCACGAAGAGCAGTGTCCATTGATTACCACTCTGTTTTCTCCCACTCAACCATCCCTTCATCCATAGCAGCAATTTGCCTCCAATGCCACACTGCTCCAATTTGTGCAGCAATCTTCCATGTGCAACAGTATCAAAAGCATTCCCAAGATCCAAGTATATGATATCAAAATTATTCTTTGCATCCATTTCCTTTGTGACCACATCATAGTATCCAATCAAATTGGTCAGACAAGACTCCCCTTAACAAATCCATGCTATGTCCAAGTTATAACTGAAGTCTTGTCTAGATGATCCTGCAGTGCTTCTTTAACCAGCGCTTCCATTAATTTTCCTGGAACAGGAGTTAAACTAACAGGTCTATAATTACTTGTCAGCCTTTGATCCTCCTTTGTGAATTGGGGTTACATTTGCACATCTCCAGTCCATGGGTACCTCCCCCCGAGTCCAAGGAAGCACTCATAATTATGGCTAAGGCTTTCTTTGCTGCCTCCTTCAATATAACTGGATAGATCCCATCCACCCCAGGTACCTTCCTTATGTTTAACTCGAACAATTTCTCCTCCACTTTGCTTTCAGTTATTACAAAATCATTTAGCTCCCTGTTAGAGCTTGATAAACTTATGGCCTCCACTTCCCTACACAATTCCTTATGTGTGAATGTAGATGTAAATGACTTTAAAGATTCCATAGTTCTGATGTTAATCATCTAGGTCATAGGTTCCCAAACTTTTTCGGGCCACCGCCCACTTTGCAAGACATACATTTTGTAATGCCCACCCATTATAACAGTTTTCCGCATTCAAGCCGTTTGATATTTTCGACGTAAATAGCAACTAAATAACAATAACACATTACTGCTTATGCCATTAAATTATTGAAAAAGTAGTGGCCAATATGTGCTTCATCTTGAACACAGTTATTGCTATTCCGATTTTGATGAAACATAGCCCATATGTAAAGATTGTAAAGTGTATGCTCGAATAACATTATGCACTGTTTCATTCAATGGTTTAAATATGAAAATTCGGAATACATATTAAGAGATTGCAAATGCATTAGTAAGAATCTCGTTCTCAGTCCTGTGAACGAGGGTAGCCTGTGCAGACGTACATTTTTGCTGCTCCTGGAACAGAGAAGTTTTTTCTGATTTATTTTCTGTTTTATTAGCTTAAATTGGCATATTAACTTATTTTCTAGAGTAGGTTTATATTCTTATTTACGATACTTAGATTAAAGTAACTTAGATAGAGATTTTGTAGGTATTACTTAGTATCGGAAAGGGTATCAAATCCACGTGTTTACCGTTCGTAAATAGCCGCCATTGTAACGCGACACAAAATATCTCGAAATAGATATTTCGTAGCAGTCTTCCATATGCAACAGTATCCCAGCTTAATATAGTATAGTATAGTACATAATATGGCCATACTCCAATATACGGTGCCCCCTTGTAATTGGCTGTCAGAACGGGGGAAAGCAGTGATTGACAGGTTTTGATCCCGCCTACTGACTGCGTCCCCTCTTCGTTTCACGTGGATGGCACGTGACACGACGTCACTGGAGCGCTGAATGCGAAATTCATTGCGTATTCTTTCTTTTGAATGTTGGTTTTTAGTGCGTACGGTGGTGAGCTGTTACTTCTTGCTTTTCTGGTTATTGCCTCGTGGTTTTCAGTTTGTCGTTATCCCGTTCCATCCTGCTGGTAAACTGTTTCTTTGTTTTTTGCTGCTGTGAGGCGAGTTTAGTTTGTCTTGTATTTCTGTGTTATTTTCACGTATTATTAACGTAGTATTGTATCGGTTGCGTTTTTTTTTTAAAAAAATAGAAAAAATTCTATGTTGCCGTTTTGTGCTTATGCAAAGAGCAATTTTATTGTTTGTTACACGTGTTAATTGACTTTCATTTCTGTTTAGCCA
This sequence comes from Mastigoproctus giganteus, assembly GCF_048544385.1. NCBI lineage: Eukaryota > Metazoa > Arthropoda > Arachnida > Uropygi > Thelyphonidae > Mastigoproctus > Mastigoproctus giganteus. Next base: position 219,248,118 of record NC_143576.1, read on the forward strand.
GAAAATGTTATGTTTTCATGCAACTTCGGGAAGGATTCAAGCAAAAACCAGTCGTTGGACGAAAAAAAAAAAAAATGTATATTAGGAATTACGTTTTTAATTGTCTTTCGTTTGTGTTTAATTAAAAATGGTAGGTTACCTTTTTGCGGGACTTCGCCAGTTATTTGTCGAAAATTGGTCGTTTGCTGCTCTCATTATTTTTTTTTCGTTTTGAAGAACGAAATTAGTGTGTTTAATTTGCAATTATTTTGGCTGCTGCTCCAAAAAAATTACTGTAGCCGATAATTTCATTATTTTTCGGTTCCGCCATACTGTTATGTCGCGTGACATTCGCCATGTGCAGTTGTCGAGAAGAGGAGGGGGAACGCAGTGAGTGGGCGGACGTCACTGCTTTCCCCCTCTTCTCGAAGTAATTGTCAAAGGCGCACCGTGTTCTGGAGTTTTACCCATAATATTGTCAACTAATCAGATAATTAATCTTGTTGAACTTCATTGTCAATTAAATTGTACTTTTAACTATACATATAACAACTTGGGTTACGTAACATAAATAATTAGTAAAAATACTTGATACGGAAGTTATATAAAGGGATTTCGTAGATAACACTCGATACTGAAACATAAATATAGCGTTATAACTGTGTTGAGATATAAGTGTAGGATTTTAATTTTGTACTGAAATTGAAATTTTATTGAAATTAAATCGAAATCATGACTCTGACCAGAGCAGCAAAGCAAAAGGCTCAAGCTAATGGGAGTGCTGTGGCTCAGGGGAGAACTGAGGGGCGCAGTTGCCCTCTGAATCACAGCCTATTAAAATGCACTACTTGCATGGTTTGTAAAGCAGTCAGGTACGGGACATGATACTGCCATGGGGGATGTCTTTGTGTGTGCGCGATGCAAGGAGTGTAAGGAAATCAGGCGACAACTCAGCATTGTTATGGGCCTATATGAGAGCTTGAAGAACAGGGTGGATGCCCTCGAAGGATTAAAAGTGAGGGCCCATCAAGCTCTCAGCTGCCCACACCAATGCCAGAGCTTGCACTTGGTCATCACGCAACACAGCGGCAGCCCCCAAGGCAGAATGCGCTGGTCCCAAAGGAACTAGTAGTTGTTGGTGACTCTATTGTCAGGGAAACGGGAAACATGCTTTGTAAAAATGATAAGTGGAACAGGACCAGGGTATGTCTGCCAGGGGCAAAAGTTGATGACGTAGAGCGGATATCATCTTTTAAGGGCACAAAAGGTGATATAGTTGTACACATTGGCACTAATGATATTAAGAGTAGGAGACCGGCGGAATTACTTAACAAGTACAGGTCACTGTTGAAAAAAAGCCGTGAATTAGGGTTGAATTTGAAAGTGTCTGCAATTCTGTCCAGACACGATAGGAGGGAGTATATGATGAGAGTCCTGTCGATCAATTCGGCCCTGGAAGGATTGTGCAAGGCTCAAGGGGTAGAATTTTTTTCAGCCTGGTCTGTACTTGTTAACAGGAGAGACTGCTTCTACAGGGATGGGATACACTTAAAAAGAAAGGGTGCAAGAATGTTTGCTGATGCTATCGAGGCAGTGTTAGGTGAGTCGGAAAACTGCTAGATTGGGGGGGATACAAGGAATAATAGATTAACAGTAGCCACTGGCAGAGGTGAAAGTGATTCTTGTACTGCTTCTATTGGAAAGACCTGCAGCCTGGAAAATAAGATGCAGGATATTTCAGAGACTGCTGGGAATCATTGGGGTACAAATAAACACATAGGTTGTGTTAGGGTAGCTAAGAAAAAGAACAGGTGCATGTATACCTGTGTGTACACCAATGCTAGGAGTTTAGCAAATAAATTTGATGAATTTGAGGTATTGCTCAAAACATCAAAGACAGATATTGTGGGGATTTCAGAGACGTGGTGTCACACAGATATAAGGAATGCAGAAATGGAATTTGGGGAGTACAATGTCTACAGAAAGGATAGATAGGGTAGGGAGGGAGGAGGGGTTATGCTATTAGTTAAGAAATACATAAAATCCAAGGAAGTAAAGCCAGTCGACATTGCAGTGTCTAGTCAGTTTGGTGTGACATAAGCATTGGGATATCAAAATTGAGAGTAGGAATGTGCTATAGGCCTAATGACTCTGATGAGTATAATAAGAAACTATACGGGGAAATAGTGGGCCAGTAAATCAGAGAGTCTTATAATGGGGGATTTTAATTTCCCAGATATTGACTGGAATTTAGGGGCTGGTCACACACAGTAGCAAGGCTTTTGTGCATTTATTGGATGATTGTTTTCTACTTCAGCATGTTCGGGAGGCAACTAGAGGGAGTAATACTCTTGATTTGATTATCAGTAGTGATTTTTCATGCATTAAGAATCTGCAGGTAAATGAACCACTAGGTGGCAGTGATCACAGTGTGCTGAAGTGGGATTTACTCAAAGAGGTAACTACCATTAGGGGTAAAGGGAAGGGTTATTGCTTTAGTAAAGGTAACTATAGTGGTCTGAGACAGTATTTAAATTCTATAGTGGGACCAACTGATGATGTCACCAACAGCAAATTCAAAATGGGAAGCATTCAAAGAACTTATCTTGGAAGCTACTAGGCTTTACATACTAACTAAGAAATATTGTTCAATGTTTAGGCCTAAGTGGATGTCAGATGAACTAATGAGACATATGGCAGAGAAGAAAAATGCATGGGATACATACAAATTAACACGTGACACAGAAGCTTATGATAGATACAAGTTGATCTGTAACCAAGTTACAAAGGAGGTTAGGCAGGCGAAGGCAGATTACGAGAAATCTATGGCAAGGGGCGCAAAGAAAAACAGCAAAGAGTTCTTTACTTATGTAAACTCTAGAAGGAAGGGGATGAATCAGATTGGTCCACTTGATATCGATGGGTCAACTGTTGATCCTGCTCAGGTAGCTAACAAACTTAATGAATATTTTGCATTGACATTCACACATGAGGAGTTATTCAGCGAGGGGAATGCCAGAGGTGTATTCAACTCTGGCAGTAAGCTAGAGAATCTTGTAATAACAGAGTAAAGTGGAGGAGAAATTGTTGAAGATAAATACAAGAAAGCCACCTGGGGTGGATGGGATCTATCCAGTTATATTAAAGGAGGCAGCAAAAGAAGTAAGCAAACCCTTAGCCATAATTATGAGAGCTTCCTTGGACTCAGGGGAAGTACCCAATTATGAGAGCTTCCTTGGACTCAGGGGAAGTACCCGTGGACTGGAGATGTGCAAATGTGACCCCAATTCACAAAGGAGGTCAAAGGGCGACACAAGTAATTATAGACCTGTTAGTTTAACTTCTGTTCCTGGAAAATTAATGGAGGCACTGCAGGATCATCTAGACAAGACTTCAGTTATTGCTCAGACACAGCATGTTTTTGTTAAGGGGAAGTTTTGCCTGACCAATTTGATTGGATACTATGATGCAGTCACAAAAGAACTGGATGCGGGGAATAACTGATATTATATACTTGGATCTTAGAAAGGCTTTTGATACTGTTGCACATGGAAGGCTGCTGCACAAACTGGAGCAGTGTGGCATTGGAGGCAAATTGCTGCTATGGATAAAGGGGTGGTTGAGGGGGAGAAGACAGAGAGTGGTAATCAATGGACACTGCTCATCGTGGACTAATGTTATTAGTGGAGTCCCTCAGGGTTCAGTATTGGGTCCATTATTGTTTTCTGTATTTATAAATGATATTGATGATGGTATATCAAGCTTAATGTCCAAGTTTGCAGACGATACGAAGGTTGGCAGGGTTGTCAAGGGCACTACTGACACTATGCTACTGCAACAGGATCTGGAATGGTTGAGCAGATGTGCTGAGAGGTGGCAAATCAAGTTTAACATTAAGAAATGTAAAGTACCACATATGGGAAACAGCAACCCCAGAGCAACGTATCAACTCTGTGGTACTACACTGACAGTGGTAGAGAATGAAAGGGACCTGGGGGGGGGGGGTGGTTGTGCAGGCAGATATGAAGTTTTCTGTGCAGTGCAGACGGGCTGCAACAGTAGCTCATGGTGTATTGTCGATGATATATAGGAATTTTTCTAGCAGGGATAAGGAGGTGATTATTCCCTTGTATAAGGCAATGGTCAGACCACACCTAGAGTACTGTATATAGGTCTGGAGGCCTCATTTCAAGAAGGATGTAGAGATGCTGGAACGAGTACAGAGAAGGGCAACAAGATTAGTGAATGGAACAAAGGGATGCTCTTACGAAGAAAGGCTTAAGTTTTGCAAATGACAGTGTCTGGAGACTAGGCACCGGCGAGGTGTTCTGATAGAGGTGTATAAAGCCTTGAATGGTTTGAGCATGCTCAATGCTGATGGGATTCTTCCTCTTGCTCAGAATAATCACCTGAGAGGGCATAAATTCAAATTGAGAAAAGACAGATGTAGTATAGACGTGAGGAAATTTGCCTTTAGCCAGCGGGTGGTTGGTTGGTGGAATAGACTTCCATCCCTTGTCCTGGAAGTTGACAGCGTAAATAAGTTTAAGGCTCGGCTGACAGGTATTTCAAACGAACAGAGGAGTGAAGTGGAAGTGGTTATTTTTTATTTATTTATTTATTATTTTTTTTTTTTTTTGGCTGATGCTGCATAAGCTTGCTTTCTTGCATCAAATGCCTCTACTAATGCTAATATTACAAAATTGTTTATTTCGAACTTATAAAGTAAAAATAACAAATTAATGTGAAGTTTCATACAATGGTTTAAATATGAAAATTCGGAATACATATTAGTAGATTGTATTACATTAGTAAGAATCTTATTGTAATAATTAAAACACCATCAAATGTATTAGAAAAATTGTTTATTTCGAACTTACAAAGAAAAAATAACAAATTAATGTGAAGGATGAGCCTGATACATTTTTAAAAGTTTGTTGATATCGGGTTCAACTTTCGTTAAAAACAGTCGTAAATCGCCACGCTCAGTTATATGCAATCGGTTCCTTTTCTTAGATAGTAAATTTGCTACAGAACTAAACCCACGCTCAGCCAAATAAGAAGATGGAAATGCAATTAAAAATTTCTGCACTATTTCCCATAATCCAGGGTACAGTGTTGGTATTGATTTCTGAAGCCAGAACTCTTGGTATCCACTTTTGAATTTTATTTTTAGTTCTTCATTTGTTGTGAGTTCTATGAGTTCCTCTTTTAAATTTGATGACCTGCTGTGTTTACATGTGAGAAAGGATCTAGAACCCAATTTGGTATATTCATGTTTAGAATATCCTTGAATCGCTCATTGAAATCAGCATGGAGAACCTCCAAGTGTTGGCAGTATGTAAGTAAATCTTCCTTTTTGAGAGACACTGCTGATAAATTTGAAAAGTGGCTATATTCCCCTCGGCCTTGATTCAGCTTGAACAGAAAAAGTTTCCCCACAAAAGCGTTTTTTGTTTTAACTAAATTCCATTCATCACCTTGTAATTGTAGATGGACTTCATTAAATATTTTATAGAGGTCTGTCAAATAAGCGATGTCATTTTTGGATGTAATCAGGTTGGTCCGCAATCCGTCGTCTCTGTTTTCGAGGAACTCCAGTACTGAATCAAACAAAATGTAAAATCGATTCAGACAAATACCTTTTGAAAGCCAACGAACTTCTGTGTGAAGCAGCAAACGATTGAAATCTTCATCGTTTTCACTACAAAGTTGGCTAAACAATCTGTCACTCAATGAATTGCTTCTAATCTTGTTGACTGCTCTAATAACGTAATGGAGCGACGTATACGTAAATTCTTCGCAACCAAATGTTGACGATGAAGAACACAATGTATAGCGAGTACATTTGGTACTGCTTGTTTCAAATGCGCTATGAAACCCTTGTGGGGCACCCTATCATTGCTGGAGCACCATCAGTAGCAGCAGACAAAATATTACGAGTAGGAATGTCTTTCTCTTGAAAAAACTTATTCATGGTATTAAATATAGATTCTCCCTTTGTATCCGCTTCCAAATTTTTAGCAAATAATAATTCTTGACAAACTTTTTCTTCTTTTATGAATCGTGCGTGTGATAAGAGTAGTGCTTCATTATTTGGGAGAGTCGATTCATCGAGTTGAATGGAAAATTGACATCTCTTCAAATAATCGCACAATGATTTTTCAACGTCTTCAGCCATTCCATCGATTCTTCTTTGCACCGAATTATTGCTCAAAGGAATTTTCCTGATGATATCTGATGCTGGCTTATGAAGCACAGTGTTTTTTACTTCTTTTACTTCCGGCAAGATTAATTCCTCACCAATTGTGTGTGGTTTTCCCGCTTTTGCGATTAATAATGAAATATAAGAAGCTTGTAATCCGTCATTATCTTGTTTAGTGGACGACGCAAAAAGTTTTGGACGTTTAAAATATTTTTCTTCTAGTACTTGAAAATAGGACAAATCTTTATCCTTTTCGTCAGCATGCGTTTTAGTCAAATGCTCTTGTAGCCTAGAAGGCTTCATTGCTTCATTTGAAAATACTTTTTGGCAAATCAAGCACATAGGTAATAATTGGTTCGTAGGAGACTGAATAAAGCCATATTTCAAATACTCAATACTGTACTATCGACATTTCTTCTTAGATTCAGACATAATGAAGTAATAAAATTTGCAACAATATTCACAAAATAAAAGATTTAATTTACACTTTGCATGACTCCACTTATCTATCACACTTTCGACTGATAATTGTTGGCAAAGCACACAAAAAATGAAACTTATTCCTAAACAACCAAAATGTGCGATTGTGGGGGGGGGGGTGAAGAATGATTTACTTATTCTCCCGCTCGACAATTGTGTGGGAGGGGGGTAAATAAATGATGATGATTTATTCTCACATATATTTATTATATATATTCTTTCCAACGTACACTGAATAAATCCAATAATTTTTCACTCTCTGTTACATACTCTATGGAGGAAATATCTACTGAATACTGAAAACAATTCACTCCGTTAATAGCAATTTGACAATCATGATATCAACTCTTTTACTTTTAACACATTTCATTAAGTTTCTAACCAATACCTCTAATCACAGAATAGTAATGTCCACACTCTTTCTTTCTCTCTCTAGTTATTGATTTTAATATCAAGAACTAAGGATAAAAGTTCCACTAACTACAGTTTTTTGTTGACTGTCCTGTGCATTATTCCTTTCTCGTCTATTTCTTTGTAACATCGTTTCTGTTAATATATTTCTTAAACAAACTTACTAGCTATCTTTTCCTACCACCTGGGTGAGTTTCCGATCCTTCAGGTCTTCCTCCGCGATTTCCTCTCTGAGCTCGACCTCCGCAGACTCGCTAGGTGTGCTCCTGGCTCGACACTTAGACGTTCCTACTGCGTACTAGAATCTTTCCCCAGGACTGTTGCCTTTTAACTCTCGTGGAAAACTCGAACGGCCTTCCTTACGCTGATCATACTGCCTTTCGCTATTACCTTTACCCACTAAAGTTTAGTCACTAAGCTATCATAGTCGGACTTTTTGTGCGCGTTTCCCGCACTCCCAAAATTTCTTTCCGCTATTTTCACGCACCTCTCCCCGGGATTCTCCTCCGGATCCTTTCCTTTCAGGTTTCGAGACTCTGTTTTTCTTGGGCTCTCCTCTCTCCATCACCTTTTTGTTTCAAACTCCTTTCCTTATTTTTCGTCCAATCATTTGGTAGTCCTCCATCTCTCTTTAATTTAATTCACTGATTTTTTTTTCTATGTCGTCCCGACCCGCGTCTGGTAGGTCGAGCTCCCTTTGTGTCGAGAACGTCCGGGCGCTAAGCAATCTCAAGAACTATGCTTGGGATGACCATTCCATTTACCTCTTCCGCCACACTCTATTTCAAGTTACCGCCCTTGAAATTATTCAGAGTGCCTTCCGTGTCGGCCCGTTTGTACTTTGTTTATCACACGAACACGGTGTGCTCTCTGATTTTAGGTCTTCCATTTGGATGGAGTTTGAAACCGTTCTAGGGTGCGGGCGTTCTTTTGTCCCCTGCTGCCATAAGTTCGGTATAGCCCTACATTCTGTAAACAAGAACCGCATCAAAACTGGCCTTGCTATTGTACAACCTAACGGTCAGCGTCCCTCCTGCTTCCACGCTAATCCGGTCCCTAATGAAATGTACACAGCGCAAGCAAATTCTGCTGAGTGCTTGTCTGTTTTAAACATTAGATATTTTCCAAAAAAATTGGTAAAATTTTATTAACATAATATTTGTAAGAATGGATCTTACACGATCACATATCAATTTATGAATTATTATGTCGGCAAAAGGGCCTTGGAAGCTTTGAAGATGAAACGCGCTACGGCATTAGTTTAAAATTCGCGCCTAATCTGTCTCAAACGAATCAACAGACACGGAGATATAATTGACGGGTCAAGCTTACGTCATTAGCGTTACCAAGGTGATCCAAGGAGAAAATAAAACTAAACAATTTTCGTGGAAAACAAACAGTTGAGCATCATTACTTGCGAACAGTATTTTGCATTGTCGCTCTGTCACAACATTTTGCCTTTACTGCTTTTTGTAATAAACCCACACGGCTAGGCGGGTGGGTAAAGTGCCTGCCTGGCAACCCAAAGATCATGGGTTTGAATCCTGCGTCGGGCTTGGATATCATGATGGTGCTGTACTATCCGGTTGTATCTCAAAGCCACGATACACGAAGGAAGCAGGAAAAAAACTGGTTCCTTTGTGTATTGCTCACATCATACGATAAAAAAAATTAGTAGAGTCCCCTAGGATTCGATGTTTGGCCCATTGTTGTTTTTGTATTTATGAATGATATTGATGAAGATATACCAGGCTTAATGTCTAAGTTTTCAGGTGATACAAAGACTGGCAGGGTGGTTAATGACAGTAATAATGGTATGCTACTGAAACAAGCAAAATTAGGCAGTTGAGTTGAAAATGGCAATTGAGATTTAACATTAACAAATGCAAAATACTGCATATAGGTAGCAGTAACCCCAGATTAATGTGGGGGTACTACATTAATCTGGGGTTTAATAGAAAATGGGGTACTACACCTTGAGGATAATTATGATGTGAAATTCTCTGAGCAATGCAGACGAGTTGCCAGGACAGCCCATGGGATGTTGTCAATGATATACAGGAACTTTGCTAGCAAGGATAAGTTGCTTATCCCATTGTACAATGCAGTGGATAGGCCACATCTAGAGTACTGCAGACTGGTATGGAGTCCTCATTTTAGGAAAGATGTAGAGCTGCTGGAGAGGGTACACAGAAGGGCAAGGAGATTGGTGAGGGGAACAAAGGAATGGTCTAACCAAGAAAGGCTTCAGTTCTGGAGAGTAAGCACCTGCGAGGAGATCTAATTGAGCTGTTTAAGGCTTTTAATGGATTGAGCAAACTGAATGCTGGTGGGATTCCTCCGCTTGCACAGACTATGCACATGAGGGGCATAAATTCCAAATTGCAGAACAGATGTGCAGATGTTTGCCTTTAGCCAGTGGGTGGTTGATTGCTGGAACAAACCTCTATATGATGTTGTAGAAGTGGATAGCTTGAATAAATTAAAGGAAGAACTATGCAAACTGTTGGAGGGGATGGATAGGTGAAATGAGAAAGATTTTTTTTGTGTTTTTTTTTATTGACTGATGCTGTATAAGTTTGTTTTTTGCATCATTTGCCACTACTAATAAACACTTATCTGTATTACCCCTGTCCCTCATAACTAGCAGTTTACCTGAACCACTAAGGCCTTCATCTTTTTGTTTACCCTAATCCAGGATCAACAAAAAGAAGTTTATTATCGAACAGTTTAGTTAAGAGAGAGTCCAGTTTGTACCAAATCCACATAAAGAACAGTATGGATAATGCCCAATCCAGATTGAAGAAATAATTCGAGCATACACTAATTCAATCTAATAGAATCCAGATATTAGCATTAGCAAAGGCACATGATACAAGAAAGCAAGCTTACATATCATCAGCCAAAAAAAAAAAAAAAAAAAAAAAAACCCTTATTTCACCCATCCACTCGCTCCAAATATTTGTCAAGTTCTGCCTTTAAGCTATGAACTTCTACGACAGATGGAAGTTTGTTCCAGAAATCAACAACCCGCTGGCTAAAGACAAACTTCCGCACATCTATCCCACAACTGTCTTTCCTCAATTAGAATTTATGCCCTCTCAGACGATTATTCTGAGCAGAAGGAAGAATCCCATCAGCTTTAAGCATGCTGAAACCATTCAAGGCTTTATTCACCTCAATCAGATCATCTCACAGGTGCGTTGTTAATGTCTGCAGACACTGTAATTTGCAAAACTTAAGCCGTTCTTTGTAAGAGCAACCCTTTGTTCCATTCACTAATCTTGTTTCCCTTCTCTGTACTCGTTCCAGCAGCTCTACATCCTTCTTGAAATGAGGCCTCCAGACCTGTATACAGTACTCAAGGTGTGGCATGACCATTACCATATACAAGGGAATAATCACCTCTTTGTCCCTGCTAGAAAAATTCCTGTATATCATTGGTAAGACACCATGAGCTACTCTTGCAGCCCGTCTGCACTGCTCAAAGAACTTCATATAATTCTACACTATTACCCCCTGGTCCTCTTCTTTCTCTACCACTGTCAGTGTAGTACCACAGAGTTGATACGTTGCTCTGGGGCTGCTGTTTCCCATATGCAGTACTTTACATACTTTACATTTGTCAATGTTAAACTTCATTTGCCACCTCTCAGCCCATCTGCTCAACCTTTGCAGATCCTGTTGCAGCAGCATAGCATCAGTAGTGTCCTTAACAACCCTGCTAACCTTTGTATTGTCTGCAAACTTGGACATTAAGCTTGATATACCATCATCAATATTATTTATAAATACAGAAAACAATAATGGACCCAACACTGAACCCTGAGGGACTCCACTAATAACATTAGTCCACGATGAGTAGTGTCCATTGATTACTACTCTCTGTCTTCTCCCCCTCAACCACCCCTTTATCCATAGCAGTAATTTGCCTCCAATGCCACACTGCTCCAATTTGTGCAGCAGTCTTCCATGTGCAACAGTATCAAAAGCCTTTCTAAGATCCAAGTATATAATATCAAACCAAAATTTTACACCCAAAATTCAATCTTCTACTGTTATTAAGCATTACCAGCCATCGTCAGTGCCTCAAGACTTCTGAAACTGCTTGAGAAGGAACTCCTCACTGTTCTAATTAAACTTCTTCCACATCAGCTTCCTCAAATTCATTACTCCCTTCTTGATAGATCCACTGTGACTAACCTCTTAGCCACTACAAGCTCTACCCTCTGCATTTGAATCTCAAAATGGATTTTGGAGTAATCTATGTAGACCTTGAAGCAGCTTTGACTCTATAAACGTTCCTGCAATGCTGACCATTACCTACTTTCAGACCATTATCAGATCAAGGAAGACCCTGCAGTTCCTCACTTCACCCGTTCAAAATATAATAATCCGTCTCACTGTCCATAGGTGAACATTGAACAATGTATCCCATCAGGTGTTCCTTAGAGTGATATCTTATCTGGGCTCTTGTTTACAGTGCTTATCTCTCCACTTGCTGAATTTGGGCATGACACTATGTTATGCTGATGATGAGAAGTGCCTCACACTGATTGATCCACACCATGATCTTATTGTAAAAACTGTGTCAACTAATAACACACTCCTGGAATTTGCAAACTACCTCAACTAGTTCAGACTAAAAATAAACCTAGAAAAGTCTGAATTTATGATATTTTCTTTAGAGAAAACGCCTTCCTATTTTCAGCCAACACTGTGTAATCCCCCATTGTGAATAAACATACTGATATCTGGGCTGTTTTGGACCCTAAGCTCTGCTTCAGTAACAACATGGAGGAGCTGCTCACCCAGGCAGCTTGACTCCGACGTATTGTCAAATAGCGTTTACAGTATATTAATGATGTCACAACTACCAAAAACATGGAAACCACTGTATATGCTCAACTTTTCCATGCAGAGGTATGGGCATCTGCTACCCCTAGCACAATTATGTCATTTTTTGCTGCTCAGTTTTGGCTCTTAAAATAAGACATAAAACAAAAAAAAACTTCCTATCCACAGTTAAGGACAACTACAATGGCCAGTTTACTACAAATTAACAGGTTCCCCACGCCGATTAGGGTGAAACATCTTACCACTACTTAAAATGATCATTGACCAGATTTCAGCACAATCATTCTGGGACTTGTGCTCTTAGAGTCCGTCAGCCTTTTCTCGGAATACCTCCAACTATGTGCCCACATCTCAGCTGCCTTCACTTGTCTGATAGGTTTCTGCCTTTCCAGCTGCTCTCATGTGCCCGGTCATTGGATACTGACCTTATTAAGTTTGATTGTGACAGGGAATACAGATGCCGCATCCTTGACTTCCAAACACAGGAGCTCACATCTGGTGAGTATGGGCTTGGCACACCCAGCATCCTGAGCTGGACATCATCATCATTCTTCTCTTTCTTGGTGATTCCCTTTTACCTCTCTCTCTCTCTCTCTCTCTCTCTCACACACACATACACACAGGGTAACGGGAATTTTTTTTTTTTTTTTTTTGGCTGGTGCAGCATAAGCCTCGGGCTTCCTTGCGCCATATAGCTAATAATGATAATAATATCCCTGTCCCTGGTCCTTCTCCTTTGAAGCTCATCTTAACACTAATAATACTAGCAGAAATGAAGGAGGCTTACTAACTTATTCAGTATTATGATGATTAATGATAAACTTTGTACATCTGCTTCAGTACAATGAACATTACCTGTTTTGATCCACCTACATTCGCTTTGTTTGTATATTATGTTGTATGTAATTGTACTGTACTTCATTTTATGATTCCATATATGTATTTTCTTATGTTTGATTTATCGAATATTCTGTTATTATTATTGTTTATCCATTTCTCTTACTGTATTATCACTGTTAACCCCTGGCTTGGCTGTGAACGATAATACTGCAATATGGTTAGAACACCCTCTTGCGTAGCCCATTTGGTAGGATCGACGTATTCCCCGCACTGGGTGGGAAAGACCGCAGTTCGATTCCCGTTGATGATGGTAGTAATTTTTATGGGCCTTTTTCACAATGTGACTGAGTTAGTCGGTCTCGTGAAAGGGTAGCATGTTTTTTTTTTATTTTTTATTTCTCTCCCGGAAACTCGGGTTTTTCAATTCAGCAAACAAAAAAATCTACATTAGAACACACGCGATTTACAGACAATATAAAGGGAGCAATGTGGCCTTAGTAGCTGATTCTCCTAAAACCCGATGACAATAATGGTTAGAACAGGGGTGTTCTTGAAATCATATTGGTGATCCTTGCACTATGTATGGAATGAAGGATCCGATTTTGTTATTAGGCAGTGGCATGTATCGTGTTTATGTTCTTTAATTATATTTTGAATACTCTACCATTTTTTCCTATATATGCGTTTTGGCAACACTTTCATTGTAAATACTGCATATACACTGGGTGTTTAGTGGAAAAGGTCTTCATCAGGGGAGAAGTGGGATGGGTTTACTATATTTTTAACGGCATTAATTTTTGTAAATCTGGTGCACAACCCATATTTTTGGGCTGTTTTTAATCTGTTCGCTAATTTATGGCAGTGTACTAAAGAGTACACTGCCGTAAATTATAGGGGATGATAGTGTACTCTTTATTTTTCTGTGGTTCTTTGTTGAAATGTGATGAGTGTCTGTTGAAATCTCTCTCTCTTTCTTAACCCCCCCTCCTTTTAAATTTGTGTTCATTATGATTTTTTTGTGGGTATCTATTGCTTCTAAATATTTGGGGAAATCTGTGATTCCTTTTTGAGTGCTTGATCTCTGTATTTCCAGAATATTTCCTGTATATTTCTATTAGGAATTTAGGATACAGTTGTATTTCTTTAACAAGAGATCCAAGAATGGCATACAATTGTCTTTCTCTATTTATGTTTTAAAAATTATGTAAAGTATTTACATAATTGTAAGAGTTGTTTTATTCTTCGAATCTGTATGTACCAAATGGTTATAATGCCGTCAACATGACTACCCCAGTACATTGGCTAAAAGAATAATTAAAATATAAAATATATTGACCATGTGAGCCCCAGTAAATATAAAATATATGCATGTAAAAGGAGAAGAATTACAGCTCTGTAGAATTTTCACTTTAATTGCATTGTATCATTGTATTTAATTGTATCAGTAGTATAAATTTTGGCCGAAATTTACTTACGCGTGCACTCTGCATACTGCCTCAGTATTAGGATGTTTATCCCCCCCCCGCCATTATTTTAAAATTTACAATAGGAAAACGAGTTCCCGATTTTAAAACAGCGGCAAGGAAGGAGATAAACGCCCTAACTAACACTAACCAATAGCGGGTTAGGTTAGATATGTCACTGCCTTCTTCTTCCTCTTCTCCTCCTGCCATTTTGGAAGGTGCACCCAGTGGTGGGATTCAGACGGTTCGCTTCGCTTTAGGGAACCTAACAGGTTCCCTAAAGGCCGTTTCACACCGAAAATTTTATTAAAATTATTATTTTTTTTTTGTTAGCGCATCGGCTTCTGTGGCCATAATGCACCTCCCAAAGTTTTTGCATTTTCTACTCTAATCCAAGCCCGAGGCGGGATCCGAACCCGCGAACTTTGTGTTGCTAGGTAGGCACTTTGCTCACCCTGCTGGATCGGCCGGCTGAACAAAATATTAATAAACTATGTTTGGTTTTTCTTTTTTACCTTGAAGAGGAGTAAGGTGATGGAGAACCGGTTTTTAAAATTTTTGATTCCCACCACTGGATGCACCAGTAAGTAAATTTTAACCAGGCAAGTGTTTGAACAATCCGAACTTATTTTGTTATATTTGTGGACAAAGAAAAGACAAGATATTACAGAATTTGTTTAAAATGTGCATTGTGCTTATTTTGGAGTTATCATTTTTCTACATTGAGATTGTAGAAAAATGGTAAAAAGAAGGCTATGCCATATGCAATTCCCATGATTTGGCAGGCGCCTACAAACCACTGTGATCATTTTTACTGTTACTTTTGCTTAATGTACAGGGATACAATGCAAAAAGAGTAAGAAGGCAGTGTATTCTAATATTCTATCTGCCAATTGACCAGTCCCACATGGAGATAACCTGCCGATTCGATACCCTCTACTTATATGGAGAATGTAGCAGCAGAGAGTGCTAAAAGTGAAGCTTCTGAAGATGAAACTGAAGCCTACACACCTGGAGACATTGAGTCCATCCCTCAACTGTATTCACAGCATGAACTCAATGGTGTAGTAAGAGATTTAAATTTACCAAAGGAATCAGCAGAACTCCTTGGTTTTAGACTTAAGTCAAAAAATCTTCTAGAACATGGGACGTTTTTCTCATTATACAGATACAGAGAAGAACTAGTCCTCTACTTTTCTGAGGACGATTCTATGATTGTTTGTAGTAATATAAATGACTTAATGAATTATTTAGGAATTAGTTATAATCCTACACAGTGGAGACTTTTTATTGACTCATCAGAGTGAAATCTCAAAGGTGTATGATCCACAGTGGAAATAAATATGGGTCAATTCCAGTACCTCACTCTGTGCATTTGAAAGAAATATATGAGAAGTTGACAAATATTAAGTATGAAGAACATGGTTGGTTGGTCTGTGCTAACTTTAAAGTGATAGGCATGTTACTCTGACAACAATCTGGCTACACAATACCTTGCTATTTGTGTGAGTGAGACAGTCGGGCAAGGAGTAACCATTGGGAAGGAAAGGTCTGGCAGAAGAGAGGCAGCTCGTTAACTAGATCAAAGAACATAGCTCATAAACCACTATTAAATCCCAAAACTCTCCTTCCACGCAGGGGCATTCCTAGGGTATGTGGCGCCCGGGTGCCAATCGCAATTTGGCGCCGTCCTTTAAAATTTTCTTCACGTGTATGTAAGTTTCGGGTTTACAGGCACCCTTGGACGATGGCGCCCGGGTGTAGCGCATTCCTTGCACCCTCGGGATGGCCCACCCCTGCTTCCACACTAGCTGTGTTTGATGAAACTGTTTGTGAAAGCTTCAACTATCTTTGTACTAAATTCCCATCGATCACCCAAGACAAAGTATTTTTGTTGGACCTCAAATTCACAAACAGATTAGGACCTAGAGTTTGAAGGAACTATGAATGAAAAATAAAAACAGGCATGGATAGGCAGGAGCGTTTCTAGGGTATGTGGCGCCTCGGTGCCAATTTAAATTTGGCGCGCCCTTTAAAATTTTATTCATGTGTAAGTTTCAGGCGCCCGGGTGCAGTGCACCCCTTTCACCCTTGGGTTTGCGCACCCGATTATAGGATGTGAGCTAAAATGAAACAGAAATCGTTGCTTATTATCGCCTTACTACTGCACGTGTCAACAACAATCATATTGTGCTGTTGCTTGTTATTTATTTATTATTTTTATTTTTGCTGTACAGATCAGTTTTTGTTTCTTTGCAAAAAGTTTTGATTGAACTGTGCCTCTTTAAGTGTTTTAACCCGAATGTCACAAACGGTTCAGATAGGGACGGGACGATGTCCACGACGACAAGAAGACCAACTTCAACGACAGACGAGAATATTGAAAAAACTCTAGAGATCGTGCACCAAGACCACCGGACAAGCATTCGATTAATCGAAGAACAGTTACAAATTGACATCGAAACAGTGAGAACAATTTTGACAGATGGTTTTTCATTCTGAAAATGCGCCGTGCCATTTCTCTGTCGCAGTGGAAAAGTTTTTAACGAAAAACAAAATGGCAACATTGGAGCACCTGCCTATTCGTGATATCTGCCAGTGTGTGGCTTTTTTCTGTTCCCGAAAATTAAAATCCACCTCAAAGGAAAACGATTTGAGGACTTAGCAGACATTCAGAAGAACACAATGCAGCAATTAAAAAGGCGGTATCTTCCGAGGACTTCCGCTGCTGTTTTAGATCTTCGAAATCGCGATTTTAGCGCTGTAGAATACTTTGAACGGGGATAAACATTGAAATGATTGTACTTAAATAATAAATGATTTAAAAATATTTATCGTTTCTTTTTAGCAGCACCTTGGAGCTTCAGGTCTTTTGTTGAGAACTTCTTATGAAATAACAAAGATCCCGACTACAAGGATATAGTTGAAAATACTTGGGCAATTCCAAGCTGTGTTGCAACGAGTGTCAATGTACATTTTTTACACTCCATTTTATGTTACTGTGTTCCCCGCCCCTCTTTCCTTGTTGGTCTTTTGAGGCATGGATTTCTTTATGCAAGCTGTTTTCATTTGCAGGTTTTGCTGGTGCTGTTGGGTTGGATCTCTGATACTGCAGTATCTGCTGGCATCACTGGGGAATTTGGTTTGGCTTCTTCAGTGGTGAGGGACTCTCATACATTTTTATACCTTACATGTTTGGCAGAGGTCCACCTTCCCATTGAAAGGTTTGTGCCTGGAGGCAGCTTTCCTTGTGAATGCCACTTCTAGGTAGCTAGAAGCACCTGATACCTGCATCCCTATCTGAACCGTTTGTGACATTCGGGTTAAAACACTCAAAGAGGCACAGTTTAAAGGCCAGATATGTCTAAATGGATACAGTTGCATTGTGTCCAGACACAACGAAACCATATCAATTTAGACATATCTGGCCTTTTTGCAGAGAAATGTGGCTTCACAAAATAACTCAAAATAAATGGCAGGAACTTGCATTTAGGGATTCTGCAAGTTCCATCTTAATGCTACCTTATGTTAGACACTACATACATATGTATAGTCATACTGCTACTTTGCCCACAGTTGGTATGATTGCCATCCTTCCCACATCAGGGAAAAGAGCCAAGTTCGAGTCTCATCAACGATGGTAGGAATTTTATGGACCTTTTTAACAATGTGGCTGAGTTAGTCAGTCTCAGGCAAGGGTAGCAGTTTGTTCACCCGGAAACTTGGATTTTTCATCCGGCAAACAGAAAATCGACCTCAGCACACATGCAATTTACACGGAGCAAGACCTTAGTTGCTGATGCTCCTAAAAGTCTAAAACTGTAACTTTGAATGAACTCAAGGTCATCAGGGTACTTTGATTTTTATATTGGGGTATAATGTAGTATCTGCAGTCACTCTCTTTTCCTGCTTCACTGTTTCATCTACTTCTTGAATAAACTGTGTATGATGGTGACACTGAATTCATTTTTATGGTGATAAGCCTATACCAGATATAGTCTCCATGCTGAGTGGAAAAGGCCTGCATTCAAATCCTTCAATGGGTGAAACTTTTATCAGCTTTTTTTTTACAATGTGGCCAAGTTAACTGGAAACTCAAGTTTTCCATCCAGCAAAAACACTAAAGCATAGATGCTATAATAGACACAAAATAACATTACCTCATGATAACAAAATAACAGACACCGATACCATCCTGCTGTCATATTCTTGATACTGCTTTACAGTCCTTTATAAGAACTAGGTCGATGTTTCAAAAATCTGATCTCACTTGAGAAAGTGGCAGTTCATGGTGTCGTCTATGAGGTAACGTAAATTCACCTGTAATGATGTACTCTTTCTTGCCCATACAAGTGGCCTAAAGTCATTATCGTACTCGTTGAAGTTGTTCAGCCCTATAACACATGCCCATTATCATTTTCCCTTGCACCACACAGACTCAATCCATCTGGGCTTGAACAGACCCTGGAAATGATGTATTTCAGACAGCTTTTGATATGAAATATAACTCTTTCTCTTTGCCTTTACCATTTCTCCTGAAAACACTGTAATGAAATTCTTCATCCCCTGTTGTGGGATGGCACTCTATCTCAACTGGTCTTACAATACCAATTATTTTACTTGACCAGAATGCCTGGTGTTTATATACACATATTGGTAAATTTGATATTTTTATAATTTTTTTAATGAATTGACACTTCCTTCCATTGCTCAGGTGTCTGACAGATACCACTGTTTAAAATTTTTATTTATTTAAATATGTAAATAAAATCCACCCAAGCATCCTTTCCCACCAATATATGGTTACTGTATAACCAATTCTCTAATTGGTTAACAGTAATTTCTGTTTTAAATTATGAGACATTTTTTGTTTGGTGTTTAACAGACACCAGATAAGCAAAAAAACATCTGCCTTTGTTTTATGCAACTCCCATTCCTAAGTGGCATCTGTGAGACAAATCTTGCTGTAGTTTTGATTTCACTGACTAAATGCAAACAGCTGACAAAAATACACACATTCTCATTGCATTTACCAGATATCACACAAGTGTTTGGGTTTCAATTTGGGGAAATGAAATAAACCTCATTTATTTTTGTTTGTGATATTTTTAATCGGGTTTAGCAAATCATGACTATTTGATTGCTGCTTTCAATTGAGTAAAAAATTTAAAAATTTTTTATAATAAAAACAAAAAGGAGTATCACACTGATGCCATGCAAGTGTCTTTGTTCAAGTCGAAGGCAAAAGCGACAGAAGATTAAAGCTAACTGCAGCAATATTTCCCTTATGACCTGTAACTGTTGGCGGTTATCATATCTCTTTCACTTTCTCACTCAGTGAAACATGGTACTGTATTTTGAAGTCAGAAACAAGTGCTCTCAAGGACAGTGATATATAACTTTAATAATCCATGTCCTGTATCTTTCCAAACTGATAGTTTCCCTGAACCTTAAGGCTTCCTCTTCTTTGATATTTTCAAAGACTTTTGCACCTCCTTTGCTCTGGTAATTATGAATTTCTTTTTTTTTTTTTTATTAATTAAATTCTTACCAACATTGTCATGGTTGATAAAAACATAATAAAAATCAATACAACTTTTGATGAAAGATTCATCCAAATCACGAGAATTCTATTTACACCCATTTCATTAAAGCTATTATTTTTATAATTTGTGGGTTACGACTAGTGTAAATAAAGGATTATTATATATTGCACACATCGTGGTTATAAATTCAAAGCTAGTAACACGAGTGATTTGTCAGCAGGGGAACAAAATATATTTTATAATATTTGTTTTGCTTTAGATGGTAAATTATCAGCAGAGAAATATTTAGGAAGCTAGAAAGTATCACACAACAAATTTTAAAAACTATTGCATTAGTATTTATTGCACTTGTTATACAAAAAAATTATATTTAATCAGCATTTCACAGGAGACAAAATCATTTATCAGACATTGCTTCAAGCAAAGGTTATCATTTTTCCGCAATTTGGTGAATATTTTGCATCATTAGGAATATAGAAAGATTTGATTCTGCTACATTTAGATCAGTGGATGTAGAATTTAAGATATCAAAAATATATAGAACTATTCAGAAATACAATCTTTTATTTTTATACATTTATACAGTCCAAGTAAAAAGGTACAATGTGCATTTATACATAATCCATACAAAAGTACAAGAGAAGAATGTTTTTTTATCAGCTCAAGACCGTCAACTGATCTTTGGTACAAAATTCCTGGTGACTGGATAACTTAATGGACAAAATAACCGGTTACGTTTTTTAAACACAATTTTAAGAAGGTACATCTCTCAATAGAACTGTGAAATTTGATTGTTATAAAGGCTTTAAATAAAAGGATATGGTATAAATATATTTCTTTTGCTATGATTTTAATGAAATTTGGGAAGGCGTGATGAATTATTTAAATTTTAAACATAAAATTACTGCTCATGGCTGCTAATTTAAGTCCTTTGTTTTCCTTTAATGCTTGTTCTACTTTTCTTGTGTTAAATCTTCTTATGTCCTCTCTGAGTCTCTTTCTAATGGCTTTGCATAACTCAGTATACTCAACCCTGTCAGTGTTTATCTTGCTCTTCATTTGTCACCTTTGGTTCATCATAACAAGTGTTTCTTGACTAATTTTTCTTCTTCTTTGGATTTCTTTTTACCTATAGGTTTCTTGGGCTTTATCAGAAAGTTGTAATATTCCTCATTGATATCTTGGTCCTGAGCAATCTGCAGAAGCTCAAACTTGTTCTTAAGTTCGAGTACTTACTGCTTTTTCTAGTATTCTGTTATCTCAAAGACCTTCATATTATTTACTTGAGTCAGTTTTTTTCTTTCTTTTCTTATATCTATATCAAGTGTGCATCTTACCATTCTGTGATCACTTCCAACATTTATCTTGTTCAGGACGGTAACATCATTCACGATATATCTTCTGTTAGTACGGATGAAGTTGATTTCATTAGTTGTTAATCCATTTGGACTCTTCCATGTCCACCCTTTTCTTGAAAAAAAGTGTTCATTACTGACAATCCTCGAGATTCTGCAAATTCCACAAGTCTTTCATTTCTTTCACAAATTCCAAAATTTCCTAGTTCCCCTTTCTGCACTGTTTTGTCTTTTTCCAACCTTAGCATTGAAGTCCCCCATAATGATAGTGTAGTGGGTTTTCTGCTCATCTATAAGACTCTCAATTTCGGTGTACATTTCTTCAACCTCTTCATCATCATGGCCTGAGTCTTGACACCCTTGGTGATGTACTTTTGAATTCCAAAATGTTGTTTTTTTATATCTTTATGGACCATAAAGCCTACTCCACCTTCGCTCCTTTCACTGTTTCCATTGGTGTACAGCACATTTCCACTTGATAAACTTATAAGTGATTCATTTCTTCTTCTTGTTTCAGCCAAACCAATGATATTCCAATTCACATTTTCTAATTCCTTTTCCAGCTCTAATATCCTGTCTTCACTGATGAGCGATCTTACATTGCAACAGGCCAAGTTCAGTTTCTGTGCATGGAAACCTGGTCATACCAGAGATTCTTAGCATCCTCTGCTTTCACTCTGATCCTCTTGCTGCCGTAAGAGGGGGAGTGAGAGCCACTGGGGACTGAGGGCCATTTGTTTCATCGTGCTGTCATGTCCTGGAGGGTTTGGTCATTTCCTCTTCATGCTGACCAGGCATCTTGAAAAGAACCACTCTACATGTTCGTTGCCAACTAAGTGACGTAACAGGGCTTACCATCGAGAAGGTGTGCACGAGTGGATTTTAGGGAGGCAGGCCAACCAAACTTCTAAATCTTCTGTAATAGAAAGACATTGGATCCATCAGTGTTTTAGACTGAGCGTCTGAAAACACACAGAATACCTGCTCCCCTTTAAGCCCTCAGAGAACTTCATATCTGACTGCAAAATTGCCACGAGGTATTTCTCCAGGTAGTTGGTACTATTGGTCCCTATATGAAATACTTCGCATTTAAATTATGTACCTTGCATATTAAACTTCAGTCACCATTTCTTAGCCCATGTGCCTAATTTTTCTAGATCTTATTGCAGTATCATACTGTGAATAAAGACCCTGCCAACTTAGGCTTGATATGCCTTCATCAATATCATAAAAAAATATAGAAAATTTTAATGAGCAAAGCACTGAACCCCGGAGCTCCACTAATAACATTAGTCCAATAACAGCAGAACCCACTGATACCCACTCCACCATCCCTTTATCCATAGTAGCAACTTACCCTTATTACTACACTGCTCCAACCTGTATAACAGTCTTTTTTATGTGCAATAGTATTAAAAAAATTTCTGAAATCTAAGTATATGACATCAAAATTAATTTTGCATCCATTTCCTTTGTTATAGTATCCAATCAAATTGTTCAGATATATTTGCCAATTGAGAAACCTATGCTGTAACTGAAGTATAATATAATACTGTCTAGATGGACCTGCATTACTTCTTTAACCAGTGACTCCATTATTTTCTCTGGAACAGAATCTAAGCTAATAGGTCTGTAATAGCTCATGTCACTCTTTGATCACCCTTTGTGAATTGGGGATACATTTGCAAATCTTCAGTCCACGGAAACTTCTGAACCCAAGGATCCTCTCATAATTATGATTAATGGTTTGCTTATCTCCTTTGATGCCTCCCTTAATATAACTGGATAGAAACCCATCTGCCCAATCTCTCTTCCACTTTCCAGAAGTGATTACATCTATAAAATATTGGTGTAGATACACCACATATAATATCAAGTGATTACAAAATCATTTAGTCCCTGGTACAGTTTGATAAACTTCTGGTATCCACTGCCAAAAGAATTCCTCATATGTGAATGTAGATGCAAAATACTTATCTTGTCAGCAACCTGAGTAGGATCATTAACAACTGAACAATCAATATCAAGTGAACCAATGTGATTCATCCCCTTCTAGTGTTTACATAAGAAAAGAAGTCTTTGCTATTTTTCTTTGCATCCTTTGCTAAAGATTTCTCATAATCTGCCTTAGTTTGCCTAACATCCTTTGTGACTTGATTGCATACCAGTTTATATCCACCATAGGCTTCTGTATCACCTTTAATAATAATTTATATTACATTATATAAATTCTGATAATTTTTATGAATCCCTTGCATTTTTCTTCTCTGTTTCATTTAAGGATTTATTGAATATACTATTACTGTAGTCATCACCAGAAGCGTTGCAGTAATCAATGAGGTCACTGAAATCTTCATATTTTATGTTACCAAGATTGAGATCAAAGCCTCTAAATTTTAAAATCTCTCCATCTAATTCAAATGATAAAACACCATAATCATCTTCATAATTATTTGATGCATTACAGTGTTCAGTGGTGTCCATATTATCTGAAAAATTTCTGTCGGTGCAGTTCAGTTCAGAGCCATTCGGTTCTGAAGTATCAGTGTCACGCGATTCATCCGAATTTGAAACCATAAGGAGCTCATTACAGCAATGCTCACTGAGGTCAGTAAAATCTTCGTATTTTATACCATTGAGTTTAAGATCATCTCCATAATTATTTGATGCATTATAGTTAATTTCTGAGCCATTCAGTTCTGATCTATCAGTGGCACCTGATTCATCCAAATTTGAAACCGTAATAAGGGGCTCATTACAGTAATGCTCAGTGAGGTCAGTAAAATCTTCATATTTTATACCATTGAGATTAAGATCAAAGCCACCCAATTTTAAAATCTCATCCGATTCATTCAATGAAGCATTACAATTTTCTAATGTATTACAGTACTCAGTGATGTCCATACAAGCTATAAAATCTGTATCACTGCAGTTTATTTCTGAAATACCACTATTTGATTCATCTGAATTTGAAACCGTACTGAAGGGATCATTATTTGCAATTTTTTCTAGAACTCGGGGAAAGTAAGTACGTGATGCTTCACCAATAATATCCACAGAAACCTTTTGGAGACTTTCATTACTGAGGCCATTTTGAAAGCTTCCAGTATTTAGTTGATCACATTCAGCATTGCAGTTTCCTAATATTTCAGAAGTACAGTCCAAATTCTGGTAGGGAGCAAAATTAAATTCAGTCTGGTTCTGGTTTTTTGTGTTCAAAGATTCAGGTATATTTACATGTTCATCATTATTATACATGCAGTTAATTCTTAAAGGACTTATTGAAAGTAAATAATTTTCCTGTAAAAATGAATATACTTGTGATTCAGCACCCATGGCATGCTGGTAAGCATAAATCCATGACTTAACTTCCTCAAAGTTATATGACCTTTTTGGAATGTCATTCACATAAATTCTTGAAGGATTTATTTCTGATATATTTCTTGGTTTCTTTCTATATTTGGAGGAGAGATCTGCAAAGAAATAACATGTCTGAAATATTTAGTGGATGTCAGCAGTTTAGATTACCATATTATATTACTATATACATAAACACACTGGATAAAACTTTTGTTTGAATATTGTATTAAGACAAATAATTAGCATTAGCATTAGCATTAGCAGAGGCATATGATGCAAGAAAGAAAGCTTATACAGCCTCAGCCAAAGGGAAGGAAAAGAAAAAAAAAACCAACCCCTTTCCATTTCACCCATCCATTCGCTCCAAATGTTTGTCTAGTTCTGCCTTGAATTTATTTCAGCTATCAACTTCTACGACAGACAGAAGTTTGTTCCAGCAATAAACCATCCTCTGGTTAAAGGCAAATTTCGACACATCTATTTTACAACTCTCATCAATTTGAACTTATGTCCCCTCAGGTGATTAATCTGGGCAGGAGGAAGAATTCCATCACCATTCAGCATGCTCAACTATCCAAGGCCTTATACACTTCAATCAGAACACCTCGCAGGTGCCTAGTCTCTAGATGCTGTAATTTCCAAAATTAAGCCTTTCTTCATAAGAGCAAAACTTTGTTCCATTCACTAATTGAGTTGTCCTTTTCTGTACTTGTTCCAGCAGCTTTACATCCTACCTAAAATGAGGCCTCCAGAACTGTATACTGTACTCAAGGTGTGACCTGACCTTTGCCTTATACAAAAGGATAATTGCTTCCTTTTCCCCACTAGAAAAATTCCTGTATACATTGACAAGACACCATGAGCTACTCTTGCAGACCATCTTCACTGCTCAGAAAACTTCATATCTGATGCACAATTACCCACAGGTCCTTTTCATTGTCTACCACCTTCAGTGTAGTACCACACAGTTGATACGTTAATCTGGGGTTACTGCAACCGATATGCAGTACTTTACTACATTTGTCAATGTTAAGCCCATCTGCTCAACTTTTCTAGATTCTGTTGCAGTAGGTCATTAGTATCATTAACAATGCTTCCAACCTTCATATCATCTGCAAACTTAGAGATTAAGCCTGATATACCTTCATCAATATCATTAATAAATATAGAAAACAACAATGGACCCAACATTGAACCCTGGTGGACTCCACTAATAACATTAGTCCACGAAGAGCAGTGTCCACTGATTACCACTCTGTCTTCTTCCACTCAACCATCCCTTCATCCACAGCAGCAATGCCACATTGCTCCAATTTGTGCAGCAGGTAGTCTTCCGTGTGCAACAGTAACAAAAGCCTGCCTGTGATCCATATATGATATCAAAATTATTCTTTCCATCCAGTTCATTTGTAACTACATCATAATATCCAAACAAATTGGTCAGACAAGACTTCCACTTAACAAACTCATGCTCTGTCTGAACTATAACTGAAGTCTTATCTAGATGATCCTGCAGTGCTTCTTTAAGCAGTGCCTATTTTTTTCCAGGAACAGAAGTTAAACTAACAGGTCTGTTAAACTAACTTGTATCACCCTTTAATCCTCCTTTATGAACCGGGATCACATTTGCAAATCTCCAATTCAATGAGTATATCCCCTGAGTCCAGGGAAGCTCTCATAATTATGGCTAAGGGTTTGCTTACTTCCTTTGCTGCCTCCTTTAATATAACTGGATAGATCCCATCCATCCAGTTATCTTCCTTATGTTTATCTTCAACAATTTCTCCTCCTCCCCCACTTTGCTCTCAGTTATTACAAAATCATTTAGCTCACTGCCAGAGTGTAATACACCTATGGCATTCCCCTCCCTGAATAACTCCTTGTGTAAATATAGATGCAAAATACTCATTCAGTTTGTTAGCTACCTGAGTAGGATCATCAACAGTTGAATCATCGATATCAAGTGGGTCAATCTGATTCATCCCCTTCCAGAGAACGTTCCTAGGGTATGTGGCAACCGGGTGCCAATTGAAATTTGGCACCACCATTTAAAATTTTTTTCACACATGTATATAAGTTTCAGGTTTTCAGGCAACCCTTGAACATTGCTGCCCAGAAGCAGTTTACCCCTTGCACCCTCTGGACAGCCCACCCCTGTCCCCTTCCATCCAGAGTTTACATAAGTAAAGAACTCTTTGCTGTTTTTCTTTGCATATTTTTCCAAAGATTTCTCGTAATCTGCCTAAACTAATGTCAAAGTTTGCAGATGATACAAAGGTTGGCAGGGTTGTTAAAATAACAGTAATGATAGTATGCTGCTGCAACAGGATCTGGAAAATTTGGGTAGATGGGCTGAGAAGTGGCAACTGCAGTTTAACATTGACAAATGCAAATTACTGCATATGGGTAGCTGTAACCCCAGAGAAATGTACCAACTTTGGGGTGTTACACTCAGGGTAGTGGAGAAAATGAAAGAGACCTGGGTGTTATTGTGCAGTCAGATATGAAGTTTTCTGAGCAGTGCAGACAGGCTGCCAGAGTAGGTCATGGGGTCTTGTCAATGATATACAGAAATTTTGTAAGCAGGGATAAGGAGGTGATTATTCCCTTGTATAAGGCAATGGTCAGGCCACACCTTGAGTACTGCATACAGGGCTGGAAGCCTCATTTTAGAAGGATGTAGAGTTGCTAGAACGAGTACAGTGAAGGGCAACGAGACCCATGAAAGGAAACTTAGAGATTAAGAAAAAAGCGGTGTTCTTATGAAGAAAGGCTTAAGTTCTGCAAATTGCAGCTTCTGGAGACTAGGCACTTGCGAGGTAATCTGATTGAGGTGTATAAGGCCTTGAATGGATTGAGGAGGCTCAATGCTGATTGGATGCTTCCTCTTGCTCAGATTACAAACCTGAGGGGGCATAGATTCAAATTGAGGAAAGACAGTTGTAGAATAGATGTGCGGAAGTTTGCCTTTAGCCAGCAGGTAGTTGATTGCCGGAACAAACTTCCATCTGTTGTTGTAGAAGTTGACAGCTTAAATAAATTCAAGGCAGAACAAACATTTGCAATGAATGGATCAATGAAATGGGAAGGGGTTTTTTTTTTTTTGGCTAATGATGTATAAGCTTCCTTTCTTGCATCATGTGCCTCTACTAATGCTAATATCTCCTTTATATGGATTACAGACCAGCTTATATCTACCGTAGGCTTCACTGTTAATTTATATGTATTCCATGCCTTTTTCTTTTCTGTCACACATCTCATTAATTCATCTGACATCCATTTAGGCATAAAACTTGAATAATATTTCTTAATTGATACTTAATTGGTATGAAAAGCCTAATAGCCTCCAAGATTAATTCTTTGAATGCTTCCCATTTAGAATTTGCTTTTGGTAACATCATAAGTTTGTCACACTGTATAGAATTTAAAAATTGTCTCGGACTACAGTAATCACCTCTCAAAAATCAAAAACCCTTTTTTTTTTTTTTTTTATCCCTGATGGTAGTTACCTCTTTGAGTAAATCCCACATCGGCACACTGTGATCATTGCCACCTAGTGGTTTCTTTATCTGCAGATTCTTAATACATGAAGGATTACTACTGATAACCATATCAAGAGTTGTTAACAAAATAACTATAATAAAATAAACAGCTCTTAATCCATTTTTTAGGTATGTAGAACTATGGTGGCTCCCTCCACTATAAAACCATCTCCTGCCCAAAAGCAATAAATCACCAAAGGGCCATGAACGAAAAGTCACAAAATTATAAGATCAAGCATGTTTTATTCTTTACCTTGGCATTTTAAAAATAAAACTATGATTGAATAGTATCGTCTTAGTTATGTTATGTCAAGAGTATTGACATAACACCGTAACTGCCAACATATAGATTTTGCCACATGATTCATCAAGGACTTTTTATGCCTACGGATTTGTTTTGAACTGTTTGTTAGACACCACCAACTCATTGTTATTGCTGAAGAAATGCTGAGGCAAAGTTTTGTTTATAACATTAGACCTGCTGTCTATACTTGGCTGTCAAGAACATTAGCATTAGCAGAGGCATATGATGCAAGAAAGCAAGCTTATTCAGCATCAGCCAAAAAAAAAAAAAAAAAAAACCCACTCCCATTTCACCCCTCCGTTCGTTCGAAATACCTGTCCAGTTGAGCTTTAAATTTGTTTAGGCTATCAACTTCAACAACAAGTGATGGAAGTCGGTTCCACCAACCAACCACCCGCTGGCCAAAGGCAAATTTCCGCACATCTATCCGACATCCGTCCTTCCTCAATTTGAATTTATGCCCTCTGAGGTGATTATTCTGAGAAACATGAAGAATCCCATTGGCATTGAGCATGCTCAAACCATTCAAAGCCTTATACACCTCTATCAGATCACCTCGCCGGTGCCTAGTCTCCAAACTCTGTAATTTGCAAAACTTAAGCCTTTCTTCGTAAGAGCAACCCTTTGTTCCATTTACTAATCTTGTTGCCCTTCTCTGTACCCGTTCCAGCAGCTCTACATCCTTCTTGAAATGAGGCCTCCAGACCTGTATACAGTACTCAAGATGTGGCCTTACCATTGCCTTATACAAGGGAATAATCACCTCCTTATCCCTGCTAGAAAAATTCCTGTATATCATTGACAAGACACCATGAGCTACTCTTGCAGCTCGTCTGCACTGCTCAGAGAACTTCATATCTGCCTGCACAATTACCCCCAGGTCCTTTTCATTCTCCACCACTGTCAGTGTAGTACCGCAGAGTTGATACGTTGCTCTGGGGTTACTGTTTCCCATATGCAGCACTTTACCAGAGCTTCACATTTCCAGAGCTTCACAAGAAAGAGAAGATTTGAACTAAATTTTTGTTTTTATTCACCTGACTGAATATCCTATCACTTGGCATTGCTAAGAGAATTGTTAAAAATCCAAGAATGAGGTGAAATAATTTGTTCTACTTCAAATTTCCTTCTGCATTTGTCAGTTCCCCAACCAAGGGGCAATCATCACTGATTCTTATTTCTCTCATAATTGCTTCTGATAAGTTCTAACACTGAAACTTACAGAAATGATACTGCAAAACATCTATTGCTTTGTCTATTTCTTTATTTCCAATAATGAGAAATACTGGAAACCTGTTTAGAAAAAATTTCAAAGATGAAATAATGCACTGCCAACTGATGAAATTTTTCTACCTCAGCATTTGAATAAACATTTTTCAATGAGAATTTTAGCAACCTGTATATTGCATATATTGCAATAACGTACTTTGGCAATGAATTTTTCTTCTATTGTTGTAGACCGTCCATAACCAGGAAAGCAGACCTAACTTAACCAAATCTGAATCAAAAGCAGTTCTTTTTTCAAAACATCTTTTGGACATGAGTTAATGTTACTCACTAGTGATTGCTTATTGCATTTTTAAATTTTGTAACTATGAAAAGTGTTCGTATGACTTTCTCGGCATTTCTAACTTCCTGAAATAAATTTCTTTAAAATAAAATCAAAAGTCCATTATACTAGTCTAGTTAAACATTTACTAAAGTCCTACTATATAAGGCAATTGTAGGTCTGCTTGAAATACTGTGTATGGAGTATGGAGACCCCACCTGAAAAAAAATATATATATCGAGCTCCTTGAAATAGTCTAAAGATGGGAAACAGACATGGTGATATATGTAAAAGGCTGACTGTATGAGGAAAGACTTCAATTAAGTGTGAGCTACAGAGCTTAGCAAACAGACACCTTAGAGGAGACTTTATTGAAGTCTATAAGGCCTTAAAAAGGAATAGTAAAATGAATAAAGGTGAAATTTTCACTGTTATAAAGGATTTCAAAACTAGGGGTCACAAATTAAAATTACAGGGCAAGAGGCTTATACTGGATTGAAGGAAGTTTTCTTTCAGCTAGCAAGTTGTTGATTACTGAAACAGGTGGCCTCTGTGGGTAGTTGAGGCTGACAGCGTGAGGAAATTCAAAGGTCAACTGGATAATTACCTGCGAAGGGAAGCACATAATTAATGTATTTTCTTAATTACTTTTTTATATATTTTCTTTTATCTTTCTTTATATTTCTATTGTTATTTTGAGTTATTTGTTCCTTTTTATTCTTTTATTTATTTATTATTTTATTTTATCCTGTTTTATATGCTCTCTCTTTTTTGCCAGTGCAGCAAAAGCCTGTAGCTTCCTTTCACTAAATGGCTGATACTAATACTTAAGACACATAGTGAAACTCGTTTCATTCCAGATGAAGGCATGCACTGCCCCTTTTGGAAGGAATCCCACACACTGGATAATAAACAAATCCATATAGAATGCAAGAAAGTGGACTTTATGTTCAATATTTGTGGAATGAATTTGTTACATTGGAAAAAATCCCACAAATTTGTTGCAAAAGAATCAAAAGGAGTCTGTAGCTGAAAGTTTGCATAACACCACCATAAAATTGCCTTCCAACAATGGCACTGGCAGTAAGCTGCTTTCAATTTGATAGGTTTGGATTTCATTTGTTAGGAAAGGTTATCACAATGAGATATACAGTAAGTCCCCGACTTACGTAAATTCGGACTTATGTAAATTTTTTTTCAATCTTTTTTTTTTTTAGGATTGTAAAATTTAAAACAGTAAAATAAAATAAGCAATCAATAACGACGAACACAGCATGCACAAATTGCACAAGTGAGATATGGAGTAACAAGTTTACGAAGCTTAAAAAATAGGAATGAAGCGAAGATTCTGAAAATATATGTTTTTTAAAATATACCTGATGATTTCAGTGAAGGGGAAACATTTCTCCATAATAACCTAAAAACTCACACAATTCCAAAATCAGTATTATCGCAAATGCAATAAGATCAAGTTTACAATCCCGTTTATAATCGATTGTACTAACAGAGAAGCCCAATAAACTGGAAACTGCAAATTTATTTTATTGTTTTATGGCAGTGACCTCCAGACATATGCTTTAATAAAATATGAGCTTGTGTGAGGTGATAATAGTGTGTTTCCACCTTAACCCTGTCAAATTCTTTACAAAAAATTTTATTTTGACCATTATCATGGTGCCAACTAAGAGAATAAGTGACAGTGGTACTAGTAAATCTACCAAGAAAAGGAAAGCAACCAATTTGGATCAGAAAATTAAAATAATAATGATGCATGAAAATGGTAAAATTGACAAGTATCGTGCAGAATTTAGATTTCTCATTGTCAACAGTGAACACAATAATAAACGACAAAGACAGAATACGTGAAGCAGTGAAGGAATCGGCACCAATAAAATCAACTATAATAACCAAGGCTATGAAATACATATCAGTTTTTAAGTACAATAGCATGCGTTCTTTCTTCCTTTTATGTTTTCTTTTCTTAGGTGCCACTCCACTGTCCCCAGAAAAAGTTTTTAATTGAACCAATTAAAAATATATAACTAATTAATTGAAAAATACAGTATATAACTATTTATCTTCATTCTTCTGAGGATATTATGTGGTTTTTGTAATTTTGGCAAATCAGGGATATCGTAGCAATATTTTCTTAGTAATTCCCGAGTTTCTTAGTAAAACACGACTTGCACAAGAAGTCCTGGAACGTATCACTTACATATGTGAGGGACTTACTATATCTTGAAATTACTAATTATTGCTCTGTAGCATTTGAATGTGGTGCATTTTCTTACATTTCTAAAAATGGATGCCTGCATGTTCAGCACAGTTCAAATGATAAATAATAAATGATGCAAATAAGTATTTGGCACATATAGCACTATCTTCATTTTGAATTTCTTTCTACACACTGCACATTTTTCTTATGCTTATTTCTTTTCAAATGATATGATTACATTGTGTTTCTCCATCACTTCAAAATGAAAAATTGCATTCATTTTTTTCAAATTTTATAATATACAAGAAATCTTGAATAAGTGTTTTCTTAAACAATACATCATACTTCTCTAGCATTTTCTGCAGGATATTATTAGGTATGGAGAAATGCAGAGGTCACAGGACCAGCTCTTCTGATCCATTTGTCCAGAGAAGGGGTAGGCAACCTCTGGCCTGCAAATGTGCACAATCCAGCCTGCAGTCATTTTCAAAACCTATACAGGGTGTCTGAAAAGTCTAGATCCAATGGGATTTACACTATGTATGCTTACTCTCATTTACAATGTGTCCACCATGACTCTCCACATATTTTCTCAGCCGGTATGCCATGTTTGTTTGGATTCTTCTCAGCATATTGGAACTGACAGCAGCACAAGCCTTGGTAATTCTCTCCCTAAGATGGCGAAGATCTTGGATCTTTATAGCATACACCTGTGCCGTCAGGAATCCTCAAAATGCAAAGCCCAGCGGGTTAGGTCAAATGATCATGGTGCCTACTCCACTGGTCCTCTCCTCCCAATCCATCGATGAGGAAACATCATCGAGCCAATGACGCACTCCAATTGGTAATACAGTGTTAATGCCATTTTTAACCTGTAAAGAAAAACATTTTTACCATTGTTTCCAGACTTTTCAGACACCCTATATAATAAATGGCCTGCTGTTCATTATACATATTTTTGAATTAATGGAATTTCTGGCATAAATTTAGAAAATATTCTGTGCATGGCTATGACAAATATTGATCCAGATATCAATTCACTGATAAAAATAAAATATTGCAACTTTTGTTACTGGAAGCATATTTGTATTTTGTTACTATAATCGTAATTTTATCTTAAATTTGTATTTCATTTTTCTTATTAATAAAATTAATTATATATAAATGTATGTATAAATATTACAATAAATAACAAAAAACTATTTATGACAATTTTTTCATTATACACCATTTTAATAATCCTAAAAATCATAGAAAGCTAAAAAAAAAATTGGCCTACATGTACGTCACAGACATTTTATTTGGCCTGCCATTTATAAAAGTTACCCACCCCTGGTCTAGAGGGAAGTGTCGTTGAGAATATTATAGCAGTTAAAGCAAAGTGTGCCAGAGCACCATCATGCACGAACCGTATTCTTTGATATAACTGTATCCTTTGATATATTCTTTGATATAAATGAAGTTTAACATTGACAAATGTAAAGTACTACACATGGGAAACAGCAGCCCCAGAGCAACGTATCAACTCTGTGGTGCTACACTGACAGTGATAGAGAATGAAAGGGACCTGGGGGTGGTTGTGCAGGCAGATATGAAGTTCTCTGAGCAGTGCAGACGGGCTGCAAGAGTAGCTCATGGTGTATTGTCAATGATATATAGGAATTTTTCTAGCAGGGATAAGGTGATTATTCCCTTGTATAAGGCAATGGTCAGGCCACACCTAGAGTACTGTATACAGGTCTGGAGGCCTCATTTCAAGAAGGATGTAGAGCTGCTGGAACGAGTACAGAGAAGGGCAACAAGATTAGTGAATGGAACAAAGGGGTGTTCTTATGTAGAAAGGCTTAAGTTTTGCAAATTACAGTGTCTGGAGACTAGGCACCAGCGAGGTGATCTGATAGAGGTGTATAAAGCCTTGAATGGTATGAGCGTGCTCAATGCTGATGGGATTCTTCCTCTTGCTCAGAATAATCACCTGAGAGGGCATAAATTCAAATTGAGGAAAGACAGATGTAGGATAGACGTGTGGAAATTTGCCTTTAGCCAGCGGGTGGTTGGTTGGTTGGTGGAAGAGACTTCCATCCCTTGTCGTGGAAGTTGATAATCTAAATAAGTTTAAGGCTCAGCTGGACAGGTATTTCGAACGAACAGAGGGGTGAAGTGGAAGTGGTTTTTTTTTTTTTTTTTTTTGGCTGATGCTGCATAAGCTTGCTTTCTTGCATCAAATGCCTCTACTAATGCTAATGCTAATGCTAACCCAAACAAAACTGCTTCAATCAGGTTGGACAGGT
Source organism: Mastigoproctus giganteus (assembly GCF_048544385.1). Lineage (NCBI taxonomy): Eukaryota > Metazoa > Arthropoda > Arachnida > Uropygi > Thelyphonidae > Mastigoproctus > Mastigoproctus giganteus. The sequence continues at coordinate 219,282,515 of NC_143576.1, forward strand.
TGTGCTCAAAACATCTACATTTCCCATCAGCCTAGTGATGAGCATACTCAAGAGCTATAATCAAAATAATTGATTATGGCATTTTTATAATCAATTTTAGGCAAACACAAAACTAGGGAGATTCGATTTGATGTTATAAGTACTAAAAATAAAGTGCTGTTACCACTTGGGCAATAGTTCCTTTTATATCATGTGTATATATATATAAATTGAAAATATAAGATGGAAATTATGAAAGTTAATTATGATAAAAGTAAAAATAAAATTAACACATTGCAATATATATATATATGTGTGTGCTAAGATATATATATTCTATACATATCAGAACAGAACTACTGCCCAAGTGTAACCACATTTTATTTTTAATGTTGATAACACTGGATCAAATCCCTCCACTGTTTATTTTTTTATCTTCTGATTTCTTAGTTTCCAGAAAGATAATCGGCTAATTTGCAAATAATCAATTATTTTGATTACACCCATCACTACATCTGTCTTTTGAAGGCGAACTGAGAAATCCCAATTGTTTCTGCCTAGACAGTGATGATGAGCTGGTGATTCCTTTACACAGCACACAGCCATGAGAATTGTCCTCTGACCACAGGTGGTTATTACAAGTTGAGAAATAGTGGAAGAAGTGAGAAGAAAAGAGGATGAATAGTTATTGTAATAGCCATTGACAAAATTTAACTTGGGCAGAATAATCTGCAGGTATCATGGTTGAACCCAATGCGAGTCGTATGAATATAACTTTTCACGGGAACTCGCTAGATGTTTGCTTGTGATGTGCTTAACATTGCAGCAATTTTCCTAGTGCTAGTTTCAGAATCATCTGCAGTCTTATGAAGAATTTGTTTCTAATTGTTGACATGTGCATGACCCTCACTCCACAGTTGACTGAAGACTGAAACCTGCCAGCCTCTCTCTGTTTAGGATGCTCATCAACACATTGAAAGGTTTTAGCATTAGCATTAGTAAAGGCACATGATGCAAGAAAGCAAGCTTATATAGCATCAGCCAAAAAAAAAAAAAAAAAGAAAAAAACCCTTCTCATTTCACCTATCCACTCGCTCCAAATGTTTGTCTAGTTCTGCCTTGAATCTATTTAAACTATCAACTTCTACAACGACAGATGGAAGTTTGATCCAGCAATCAACCACCTGCTGGCTAAAGGCAAAATTCCGCACATCTATCCCACAACTGTCTTTCTTCAATTTGAATTTATGCCCTCTCAGGTGATTATTCAGAGCATGAGGAAGAATCCCATCAGTATTGAGCATGCTCAAACCATTCAAGGTTTTATATACCTCAAGCAGATTACCTTGCAATAAACAGATGAAGATTCAGAAACTTGATCTCCACCCTGCACAATCAGCTGATGTGCTGTTTGGACAAAGCGAGAAATAAATTTGGTGATTCTCCATTGGTTTTCAGATTCATTTATTTACTTATATATAGCCAGATAATGGATCCCTATTTGGAAGGTGAAAATGTATAGATAAGCAACGAACATGTTTATTAGTGCCTTCCTAAAGGTGCTTAAAGCATAAGATAAGGAGAACAAAAGGAGAGAGAGCATAAAATACAGTAAATATTACTTAGAGAGACAAACATTTTCTCTGAACTTGGTAAAATGCTAAAATCATTATTCATTAATGTAAGACAAAATAAAAATTATATACTATGCTATATATCAATTATATTAACTAGCAAAACCACTGCAAATATTAAAAATGCAACATGCATTTTAGTAACTGTTTCATTTTGAATTCAAAAAATTAGCATAAGTTATTTAGCATTAGCATTAGTAGAGGCATATGATGTAAGAAAGCAAGCTTATGCAGCATCAGCCAAAAAAAAAAAAAAAAAAAACCCTCTCCCATTTCTTCCAAATGCCTGTCCAGCTCAGCATTTAATTTATTTAGTCTATTAGCTTCCACAACAAAACATGGAAGCCTGTTCCACCAATCAACTACTCGCTGGCTAAAGGCAAATTTCCGCACATCTATTCTACAACTATCTTTTCTCAATTTGAAACTGTGCCCCGTCAAGTTCTCAGTCTGAGCAAGAGGAAGAATCCCATCAGCATTCAGCTTGCTCAACCCATTCAAGGTCTTACACACCTCAATCAGATCACCTCGCAGGTGCTGCAATTTGCAGATTTTAAGCCTTTCTTGGTAAGAGCACCCCTTTGTTATCCTCAGTAATCTTGTTGCCCTTCTTTGTACTTGTTCTAGCAACTCTACATCCTTCCTAATATGAGGCCTCCAGACCTGTACACAGTAGTCTAGGTGCTGCCTGACCATTGCCTTGTATAACGGGATAATCACCTCCCTGTACCTGCTAGCAAAATTCCTATATGTCACTGACAAGACTCCATGACCTGCCCTGGCAGCCTGTCTGCACTGCTCAGCAGACTTCATATTTCACAGCACAATTACCCCCAAGTCTTTTTCACTTCACTTCCCTGAGTGTAGTACCACACAGTTGGCATGTTTCTCTTCGGTTATTGCTATCCATATGCAGTACTTTGCATTTGTCAATGTTATACTTCAGTTGCCACTTCTCAGCCCATTTTCCCAACTTATCTAAAACCAGTTGAAGTAGCATACTGTCTTTACTGTCATTAACAACCCTGTCAACCTTTGTATAATCTGCAAATTTGGACATTAAACACGACATACCTTCATCAATATCCATTGATAAATATACAAAACAACAATGAGCCCAACACCGAACCCTGGGGAACTCCACTAATAACATTTGTCCACAAAAAGCAGTGTCCATTGATTACCACTCTCTGTTATCTCAAACTCAACCATCCCTTTATCCAATGTAGCAACTTACCCTTAATGCCATACCTCTCCAATTTGTATAGCAGTCTTTCATATGCAACAGTATCAAAAGCTTTCCTGAAATCCAAGTATATGATATGAAAATTATTTTTGGCATTCAGTTCCTTTGTGACCACATCATAGTATCCAATCAAATTGGTCAGACAAGACTTCCCTTTAACAAACCCATGCTGGTTCTTAACTATTATTGCCATCTTGTCTAGATGATCCTGCAATGCTTCTTTAACCAGTGATTCCATTATTTTCCCTGGAACACAAGTTAAACTAACAGGTCTATAGTTAATTGTGTCACCTTTTGAACCCCCTTTGTGAATTGGTGATACATTTGCACAACTCCAGTCCATGGGGACCTCACCTGAGTCCAAGGAAGCTCTCATAATTATGGCTAAGGGCTTGCTTACTTCCTTTGCTGCCTCCTTTATATAACTGGATAGATCCTGTCCACCCTAGGTGCCTTCCTTATGTTTAATTTCAACAATTTCTCCTCCACTTTTCTCTCAGTTATTACAAAATCACTTAGCTCCCTGTTAGCATTTGATAAACTTCTGGGACTCCCATCATTGAATACTCCTCATGTGTGAATGTAGATGCAAAATACTCATTCAGTTTATCAGCTACCTGAGCATGATCATCAAAAGTCAACCCATCTATGTTAAGTGGTCCAATCTGATTCATTCCTTTCCTTCTAGAGTTTACATAAGTAAAGAACTCTTTGCTGTTTTTCTTTCATCCTTTGCTAAAGATTTCTCATAATCTGCCTTCGCCTGCCTAACCTCCTTTGTGACTTGATTACAGACTAGTTTATACCTGCCATAGGCTTCTGTGTCACCTGATACTTTATATGCATCCAATACATTTTTCTTCTCTGCCATGAGCCTCATTAATTCATCTGACATCCATTTAGGCCTAAACCTTGAACAGTATTTCTTAGTTGGAATGAAAAGCCTAATAGCCTTCAAAATTAAGACCCTGAAGGATTCTCATTTAGAAATAAATGTTGGTAACATCGGTTGATCCCACTGTACAGAATTTAAAAACTATCTATGACCTCTGTACTCACCTTTATGAAAGCAAAAGCCCTTCCCTTTAGCCTTGATGGTAGTTCATCTTTAAGTAATTTCCACTTCAGTACATTGTGATCATTGTCACCTAGTGGTTCTTTTATCTACAAATTCTTAATGCAAGAATAATCACTGTTAATAATTAGATCAAGAGTATTACTCCCTCTGGTAGCCTCTTGAACATGTTGCTGCAGAAAACAGTCATCCAATAAGTCTTGCTAGTGTGCAAGTGACCAACCCACAAATTCCAGTCAATATTTGGAAAGTTAAAATCCCCTATTATAAGACATTCTGATTTAGTGGCCTACTTTATTTCTCTGCACAATTGCTCATTATACTCATCAGATTCATTAGGCCTATAACACACACCTACTCTCATATTTTCTTTCCCAGTGCTTATTTCACACCAAACAGACTCAACACTGTATTGTCCACCAAGATCAATTGGATGCACTTCCTTAGATTTTATGTGTTTCTTAACTAACAGCATAACCCCTCCTCCCTTCCTATCCTGTCCTGTCTGTCCTTCCTGTACACATTGTACTCCCCAAATTCCAATTCTGCATTCCTTATATCTATGTGATACCACGTCTCTGATATCCCAACAATATCTGCCTTTGATGTCTTGACTAACAATTCAAGCTCATCAAATTTATTAACTATACTCCTATTTCATGCACCTGTTCTTACTCTTGGTTACCCTAAGACAGCCCATGTATTTACTTGTTCCACTATGACTCACAACAGTCCTGGAAGTCTCCATTACCTTGCTTTCCAGGCTGCTGCTCATTCTAATAGAAGCAGTGCAAGAATCACTTTTGTCTCTGCCTGCAGCCACTATTAACCTTTTAGTCTGTGTATCCCCCCAAACTAGCAGTTTTCCGACCCACCTAACACTGCCTCGACAGCATCAGCAAATATTCTTACACCCTTTCTATTTAAGTGTACCCCATCCCTATAGAAGCAGTCTCTTCTGTCAACAAGCACAGACCAGGCTGAAAAAAATTCTACCCCTTGAGCCTTGCACAGTCTCTCCAGGACTAAATTGATCGACAAGGCTCTCATCATATACTCCCTCCTATCGTGTCTGGGCAGAATTGCAGACACTTTCACATTCAACTCTAACTCGCAATTTTTTTCAACATTGACCTGTACTTGTTGGGTAAATCTACAGATCTCTTACTCTTAATGTCATTAGTTCCAACATGTACAACAACATCACCTTTTCTGCTCTTAAAAGATGATATGTGCTCTACAATGTCATCAACTTTTGCCCCTGGCAGACATACCTTGGTCCTGTTCCACCTATCCTTCTTGCATAGTATATTCCCTGTCTCTCTGACAACAGAGTCACCAACAATAACTAGTTCCTTTTGGACCAGCGCATTCTGCCTTGGAGATTGCCTCTGTGTTGCCTGATGCACAGGAGTGTGCTCTGTCACTGAGCTGGGCAACTGAGAGCTTGATGAGCCCCTCATATTAATTTCTTCAAGTGCATTTACCCTACATCTCAAACTCTCATAGACACCCATCAGAATGCTCAGTTGGTGCCTAATTTCTTGACACTCTAGACACCTAGCACACAGAAAGGCATCCTCCTTGGCTAGATCATGTCCTGTTTTAGAAAGGTTGGCAAACATTTCACATTTCGCATATTTTTTGAGACTGTGATGTGTTGGAGAATCACCCCCTTTGTTTCTCCCCCAAGTCGCAGCACTCTCACTAGTCTGTGATCTTTGCTTCGCAGCTCTAGTCTGGGTCATGATTTCCATTTAAATACAATTTAATTAACAATGAATTTTAATGAGATTAATATTATTTTTGATTAATTGATAATACTAAAATAAGCTAACAGATTCCTAATACAGTGCTTCGTATTACGCTATCAGTTTGAGATATATACGTTAAGTTATTTCTTATAGACTACAATATGGTGGCTAGTTCAACAATATTGGTGCCAACACCGGGAGTTGTAACTTCCAAAAATCGCTGGTTAAATTCAAAATAAGAAGATAACAAATGCTATTAAACCAATTTAATATCTCTGTAAAACACAATGCACTATTTTAATTAACGAAGAATACAGTAAAAATTAAAAATACTAATCTCTTTACAGCAGCCAAAAATCCACCGACTTTTCTCTTCCGCTATCCCAGCGCCCTCCTACCTTCAGTACTAATTGTTTCAGTATAATGTTTTCTTCACATACAACAAAAATACACAAGCACAAAACAACAGCAATTTTTTTTATTTTTCTCTATACAGTACACTCTCGATTTTCCAGGATAGATGGTAAAAAACAAATCCCAGATAACCGATTTACTGGTTAATCCAAAAATACAGAAATCCCCGACATATGTAAGAGATATGTTCCAGGACTTCTTACTTCTTCGAGTTTTACGTAACTCGGGAATGCCTAATAACATATTGCTACTATATATTATTATTGACAAATCTAAATTTAGCGTGATACATGTTAATGTTTGACCATTTTCATACATCCTTATTAGTTTTTTCTGATCCAAATTGATCGCTTTCCTTTTCTTGTTAGTATCTAATATTGTTAGATTAGATACTAGTACCACTGTCACTTATCCTCTTAGTCAGCACAATGATAACAGTCAAAATGAAATTTTCTGTAAAGAACTTCACAGGGTTTAGGGGAAAATTCACTATTATCGCCCTGCACGAGCTCACATTTTACTAAAACACATTTCTGGAGGTCACTACCATAAAACAAAAACAATTTGCACTTTCCGTGTTATTGGGCTTTTCTGTTTGTGCATCTAATTATAAACGGGTAGTAAACTCGATCTTATTGCATTTGAAAAAATACCGATAGTTGGAATTCTGTGGATTTTTACGTTATTATGGTGAAATGTGTGTCCCCTTCACTGAAATCTTCAGTCATATAAAAAAAAAAAAGAAAACCACAAATAAATTGTAAGAATCTTTTCCTTTCTTATTTTTTTGCTTGTTACTCCATATCTCACTTGTGCAATTTGTACATACCATGAGTACATACCATGATCATTGTTATTGATTGCTTATTTTATTTTATTTATTTATTTTTTGTTAATTTTAAATTTTACAATACTAAAAATAAAAAAAAAAATTGGGTGAAAAAAAATTTAGGTAAATCTGTAGTTGTGTAAGTCGGGGTCTTACTGTATCGAAAAATGTTCAGCCACCTACGTAAAAAAATATGGCGATAGATAAAAAATGAAAAACTTACCACCCACTCCTTGCGCGTCCAATACGATGCTTCCCTTAATTTTTTGCAATGTTGATTTTAAGTCTACAGCTTTCCTATATTTTTTACTATGTTGCATATGGTTTGGTCACCAACATTATAATGGTTCATTAGAGATTTAATGGATGCACCATTTTCAAACTTTTGAATAATTTCAAGCTTTTGTTTAACTGAAAGTGCAACTCCTTTGTGTTTACCCATCATTTTTGTGATTTCTAAACAAAAAAAAATTACTATAAAAAAAAATATTTCAACATCCCTGACATAAACAACAAAACAAAATTTGTCTTTTTGCAACAGAACATAACAATCGGCACAATGCACTAAAACAAACTAAACATTTGTACTCTTTTTTTGTTTTTTTTGAGTGGTGGGTGTGAAGACAGCGGGGATTGCAAGATAATAGGTACACTAATCTTTCAATGAGGACTTATAATGCTGCTTGTCGCTTATTTACAACTTGAAAAACATCTGTTTATACCTATTCTTGCCTATTACTTGAATTTTATGATTTCTGGTTGATTTTTTTTTTTAAATTGGGAATCTTGAAGTGTCCTGGTTAATCGAGAGTCTTCTGTATTTGAAAAGGAAAAAAAAAAAAAAAAAACATATTCAGTTCATATAAGAATTAACACAGGAAAAAATAACAATTACTTACCTGGTAGCCGAACTATTTGGTATATTCTTTCTGTCACGTTTATTTCACCCAAATCTGAAATGCTTTCGATGTTTTTTATCTTTTTTAAATCTTCTTCAAAATAAACAGAACTATTCAAAGCACTCCGCAGCTTGCTTGATTTGTGATCATTATCTTCCTTGTTGTGAATTGTAGCCCAGTCCTGGGAAGATCAAAAATTTGAATAAAGTTGAGGTAATTCAAATGAAGAGAGAGTTCATAAACATTACCTAATTAGCTAAATGTTTGAGAGTTGTTAACAAACTTATATTAAAATCTTATATTAAACATGCTTACCATCCTATGTATATCCACCTACAATGTTTCAAGCTCCAGCAGCTTTTTCTGATGATTTTTTCGACCACTACTCACCTCAGCTCCTCTAATTGTATTATTTTTTTTACATCCTTGATTTTGATGTTCACAGCTCCAGCTAGCTTCAGTTTTCTAGTCATATGGACCCAGTTAGGTGAAATGCTGATGCTTTTGCAATTACTAATGACTTGACAGCTTGTTCATTTACCAAGGATACCAATCCTAACCACACACCTAATGCACTTGATATTTTCCTCATCAAAATCATACAAAGTATGTGGTAAATGTTGTGGTCCTCTAGGCATCTCATATCAGAACTTGATAATGTTTTCCAGTGGAGCCTCTCGTTATCTCATGGTCATTCTCAGTCTTGTGCCATTTAGCATTACATGTATGCAAAAGGAGAAGATCTGTGTGATTTCTGTTCTTTTTTCTTTCACTGGGTTACTGTTTTAAAACTTCTGATCCCAATATTTACTCATATTGTGTCAGTGAGATAATTCATACAGGAGAATGAACATGTGTCAAGTATATAGGGATTTCATTCTTATAGGAGATAAGTATCAGGGATACAGGAATTTTGTTCTTATAAAAGAAATCCTGGCAAAGGTAAAGAAAGCCAACACGAGAACTGGGGGAAACTTTTAGCAGTCAAATGCATTTCCCGGTACCACAGCTTCTCCCTGCATTCTTGGTAAAAGATGGTGCATGTTATCGGTAGTGGCAATAGAAGTCGATAATGGTATATTGATTTGTTTTTTCACATTATTAAGAGCAGATTATTGGAGTTCATGAGTGTAATTGCTTTTGCGGCTGAAATTTACTTATGGGTACACCCTCCAGACTGCCTGAGCCTTAAGATGTTTATTAGCATTAGTAGAGGCATATGATGCAAGAAAGCAAGCTTATTAAGCATCAGCCAAAAAAAAAAAAAAAAAAAAACAACCACTACTCCCATTTCACCCCTCTGTTCGTTCGAAATACCTGTCCAGCTGAGCCTTAAATTTATTTAGGCTATCAACTTCAACAACAGGCGATGGGAGTCTGTTCCACAAACCAACTGCCCGCTGGCTAAAGGCAAATTTCCGCACATCTATCCGACATCCGTCCTTCCTCAATTTGAATTTATGCCCTCTCAGGTGATTATTCTGAGCAAGAGGAAGAATCCCATCGGCATTGAGCATGCTCAAGCCATTCAAAGCCTTATACACCTCTATCAGATCACCTCGCCGATGCCTAGTCTCCAGGCTCTGTAATTTGCAAAACTTAAGCCTTTCTTCGTAAGAGCAACCCTTTGTTCCATTCACTAATCTTGTTGCCCTTCTCTGTACTCGTTCCAGCAGCTCTACATCCTTCTTGAAATGAGGCCTCCAGACCTGTATACAGTACTCAAGGTGTGACCTGACTAATGCCTTATACAAGGGAATAATCACATCCCTCTCCCTGCTAGAAAAATTCCTGTATATCATTGACAAGACACCATGAGCTACTCTTGCAGCTCGTCTGCACTGCTCAGAGAACTTCATATCTGCCTGCACAATTACCCCCAGGTCCTTTTCATTCTCTACCACTGTCAGCGTAGTACCACAGAGTTGATACGTTGATCTGGGGTTACTGTTTCCCATATGTAGTACTTTACATTTGTCAATGTTAAACTTCATTTGCCACCTCTCAGCCCATCTGCTCAACCTTTCCAGATCCTGTTGCAGCAGCATAGTATCAGTAGTGTCCTTAACAACCCTGCCAACCTTGGTATCGTCTGCAAACTTGGTCATTAAGCCTGATACACCATCATCAATATCATTTATAAATACAGAAAACAATAATGGACCCAACACTGAACCCTGAGGAACTCCACTAATAACATTAGTCCACGTTGAGCAGTGTCCATTGATTATCACTCTGTCTTCTGCCACTCAACCATCCCTTTATCCATAGCAGCAATTTGCCTCCAATGCCACACTTCTCCAATTTGTGCAGCAGTCTTCCATGCGCAACAGTATCAAAAGCCTTTCTAAGATCCAAATATATAATATCAAAGTTATTCCCTGCATCCAGTTCTTTTGTGACTACATCATAGTATCCAATCAAATTGGTCAGACAAGACCTGCCCTTAACAAAACCATGCTGTCCAGATGATCCTGCAGTGCTTCTTTAACCAGTGCCTCCATTAATTTTCCTGGAACCGAATTTAAACTAACAGGTCTATAATTACTTGTGTCAGCCTTTGATCCTCCTTTGTGAATTGGGGTTACATTTGCACATCTCCAGTCCATGGGTACCTCCCCTGAGTCCAAAGAAGCTCTCATAATTATGGCTAGGGGTTTGCTTACTTCCTTTGCTGCCTCCTTTAATATAACTGGATAGATCCCATCCACCCCGGGTGCCTTTTTTATGTTTATCCTCAACAATTTCTCCTCCACTTTCCTCTCAGTTATTAGAAAATAATCTAGCTCACTGCCAATGTTTACTTCACCTACGACATTCCCCTTCCTGAATAACTCCTCACGTGTGAATGTAGATGCAAAATACTCGTTTAGATTGTTAGCCACCTGAGCTGGATCCTCAACTGTTGAACCATCAACATCCAGTGGACCAATCTGATTCATCCCTTTCCTTCTTGAGTTTAAATAGGTAAAGAACTCTTTTCTGTTGTTCTTTGCGTCCTTTGCCAAGGATTTCTCATAATCTGCCTTTGCCTGCCTAATCTCCTTTGTGACTTGGTTACAGACCAACTTATATCTATCATAGGCTTCCATGTCACCCATTAATTTGTATGTATCCCATGCATTTTTCTTCTCTGCCATATGTCTCATTAGTTCATCTGACAACCATTTAGGCCTGAACCTTGAACAATATTTCTTGGTTGGTATGTAAAGCCTGGTAGCTTCCAAGATTAGTTCCTTGAATGCTTCCCATTTTGAATTTGCTGTTGGTAACATCATCAGTTGGTCCCACTGTATAGAATTTAAATACTGTCTCAGACCATCATAGTCGCCTTTACGAAAGCAAAAACCCTTCCCTTTACCTCTGATGGTAGTTACCTCCTTGAGTAAATCCCACTTCAGCACACTGTGATCACTGCCACCCAGTGGTTCCTTTATCTGCAGATTCCTAATGCATGAAGAATCACTACTGATAATCAGATCAAGAGTATTACTCCCTCTAGTTGCCTCCCGAACATGCTGGTGTAGAAAACAATCATCCAATAAATCCACAAAAGCCCTGCTAGTGTGTGAGTGACCAACCTACAAATTCCAGTCAATATCTGGGAAATTAAAATCCCCCATTATAAGACTCTCTGATTTACTGGCCCATTCTATTTCCCTGTACAGTATCTTATTATACTCATCAGAGTCATTAGGCCTATAGCACACTCCTACTCTCAATTTTGATTTACCTATGCTTATGTCACACCAAACTGACTCGACACTGCCCTGTCCATCAATGTCGACTGGCTTCACTTCCTTGGATTTTATGTGTTTTTTAACTAATAGCATAACCCCTCCTCCCCTCCTGTCCCGTCTATCCTTTCTATACACATTGTACTCCCCAAATTCCAGTTCTGCATTCCTGTTTATCCCTCCTTCCCATTGTTTTAACCCGATAGGAAAATGACTTCTACTGCAACTACTGATAACACGCACCGTATGTAGAAGTTGTTTTCATGTTGGGTTAAAACAATGGGAAGGAGGGATAAACACCCTAAGACTGGGGCAGTCTGGATGGTCTACCCATAAGTAAATTTCAGCCCACTCATGAACTCCGATAATCTGCTTTTAATAATAAGAAAAAACTAATCAATACATTGTTATCGATTTCTACTGCCACTACCGATAACATGCACCATCTGTTTACTAAGAATGCAGGGAGAAGCTGTGGTACCGGGAAACACTTTGACTGTTAAAAGTTTCCTGATCCCAATATTTACTTGTGTTGGCTTTCTTTACCTTAGCCGAAATCCTTTATTCCACCCTAAAATCTGTCCTTTATCTAAATTGATATAAGGAGTTCAATCTTATACAAGAAATCCTTTTTCTGCCCTAAAATCTTGTCATTTATCTAAACCTTGGCTTTACAAATAATGCACTAAGGCTGTTTGAGCCTTATATCTAAATATACAGCTCCATTTTCTGCCTGTCCTACATATTGCAACAATTGTAAAGCAGTTACTAATCAATCCACGTTCAATTTTGAACGGGTTAAAAGTAGAAAACTCTTACTTATCTAAATGGTAGTTGGCATTCTTGTCTGCATAGATGGACTAGCTCTGACAAGTCCATCTATACTCCCACCTCTGTTACAACCTGATGGTTCTGTTGCATCCTCTGCAAAAGATAAAGCTTATTTACTAACATTCTACTTTCTTCTAATCAACAGTGTTGGTAAACTACCTCCTATCATACCCAATACACTTCACTCAGTACCTTCTGCGACCTTCCAACAAAAAAATGTAAGAGTTCTGCTTGATCTTGATGGCCAAGAAAGCTCTACATTCTGATGGCATTTATTGTCAAAACACATACTCCAGAGCAAGCTCAGGAGTACAGTTACTGTGTCACCTTTTCACACTCTCTTATTCCACTGGTGATATAATTCTTCTGCATCAGCTTCAGAAATCTTACCCGTCATAAACAGCAACAACTTCTTGAATATATCTTCAATGCTCATAAACCTCATTCTTATCTTATTTCTAACAAAAAAGAGTCTAGCGTTTCCATGCTCGTCTTTGATAACAGATTTTCAGACAAGATCACATATCTCTGTTAATGATTGCCTAACTTCTAATCTCAATCTTGGCATGAGCATATCACAAATATTTCTTCCTTTGTATCAGAAACCTGGGTTTTCTTTACTGCTCTTGGCATGACTTTTTGGCTAAGGTAAAGAAAGCCAACACACGAACCACAGAAAATTACAGGAAACTTACCAGACAAACTGGTTTGCCGCTACCACATTTTCTCTCTGTATTCTCAGTAAACAGACAATACTTGTTATCGGTAGCAGAAATAGAAGTCAAGAATGATATATTGACTGACATGTAGGCATGACAGATGAAGTTAGGAAACCTTATTTCCTAACATCACCTTTTCAGGAGTTATTTATAACAGTAAAAATTCCATTTTCATTCATTTTACTAATCCTTCTCAGTGCTTTATAAACCTCAATCAGGTCACCTCTGAGGTGCCTGGTTGCCAAGCTCTGTAGCCCACACAATCAGTCTTTCCTCATATGGTTGTACTTCTGCCAACTCACCATTCAAGTTGCTCGTCCTTGGACCCTTTTAAGAAGCTCAATGTCTTTTGTCAGATGAGGTCTCCATAACTGAACACAGTATTCCAAATGTGGTCTTACAATTGCCTTATACAGTGGGATTATGACCTCCCTATCTCTACAGGATAATGTTCGATAAATCAATAGGACACTATGGACTTTCCTGGCTGCCTGTTTACATTGTTCAGAAAACTTTATATCTGCCCATATTGTAACTCCCAGATCCCTTTTCTCTTCCACTGTTTTTAATTCAACCCCCACAAAATGTATAATTTATTTGTGGGTTGCTATTCCCCAAGTGTAAGACCTTGCATTTAGCAGCATTAAAACATAGCTTCTCTGACCATCTTTTAAGTCTGTTCAAGTCATCTTGAAGGAGTGCTGCTGCACTGATTATTAACGACTCAGACAATCCTTATGTCATCTGAAAATTTTGATATCACGCCTTCTATCCCTCTGTTGATGTCATTTATGAAAATGAGAAACAACAGTGGTCAAAGAACCAATCCTTGAGGGACCCCACTCCTGAAGTTACACTAATCTGACGACTATCCAATAATCAAAACCCTCTGCTTTCTGTCCTGCAGCCACACAGCAATCCATCTTATCGGTAATCCCAATCTGTTCAAGCTTATACAGTAACCTCTTATGAAGGAAGAGTCAAATGATTTGCTAAAACAGAAATAAACTGTCGAAATTGTTCCCTAAATCCAACTCGTGAGTAACTGTCAAAATAGCCTATGAGTTAGTTAAGCACAATATTCCCTTAACAAAGCCATATCTATCTAAATATTCCTGGATTGCACTGTTAATCATTAAACTCTAATTGCACTCTAAGATTTTTCCTACCACTGAAATCAGACTAACCGATCTGTAGTTACTAACTTCACTCTTAGAACTGATTTTAGATATTGGCAATATATTGGCACTTCTCCAATCCAAAGGAATCTCCCCTGAGTCCAAAGATGCCCTCATAATTAACCACAATGGTTCAATACACCCCTAGTGCTTTCCCTCAAAACTACAGGGTATATGCCTCAACTCTAAGAGCCTTACTTGCCTTTATATTGAAAAGTTTTTCTAATAAACAATCATCTGTAATTGCACTAATTTCATATGGCTCAGCCTCACTTGCAGTCTGTTCTCAGCATGTCTTCCTTCCCTCTTCATTTCTCAGGAGAGAAGTGAAGATTAAAATGGGGGAACCCATCAAGCTCTCAGCTGCCCACCTGAAAGACAAAGCCAACACACTTGCATCAGACAACACAGTGACAATTCTAACTGCAGTAAGTGTTGGTTCTACAGGAAGCAGCTATTGTTGGTGACTGCATCATCAGGGAAAGGAAATATATTGTGCAAAAAGGATGGCTAGAATAGCACCAGGGTATGTCTACCATGAGCAAAAATTAATGATGTTATAGAGCATTTATCATCTTTAAAGTTGCACACATTGGTACTAATGATATTAAGAATAGGAGACCTGAGGATTTAATTAACAGGTATAGGGCAGTATTGAGAAAAAGTTGCAAATTGGAAATGTCAGGAAAAGGAAATACACAGTGCAAAAAAGTATAGTAGAAATAGGACTAGGAGATGGCCGACAGGGGAAAAAGTTAATGATGTTGCAGAGCAATTATCTTCTTTTAAGGGTACAAATTGTGGTATTGCTCACCACATTGGCACTAGTAATATTCAAGAATAAGAGATCTGAGAATTTACTTAAAAGGTATAGAGAAATGTTGAGAAAACTTTGCAAGTTAGGATTAAATTTTGAAAGTGTCTGCAATTCTGCCAACACATGATAGGAGACAGAGTACATTATGGAAGCCTTGTCAATCTATCTGGCCTCATAAAGACTGTGCAGAGCTCATGGGATAGAATTTTCTCAGCATGATCTCTGCTCAATAACAGGAAAGAGATTTTCCAGGGATGATATATATACACTTGAACAGAACAGTTGCAAGAATATTTGCTGATGCAATCAATGTGCTTAGGTGGGTCAGAAAACTGCTATCTGGGTGGAGGACAACACACAGCAGTCAGGAAAATGGGATGTGGAGAGGGGGATTACAAGACTTGCTGACAGCCCTATTTGGACAAGCAATTATAAGGAATATGTTAGGGTTACTATGAGAAAAAACAGATACACATATACAGGAAACCCCCACTTTACGTGGTTAATGTATCTCGTGAAGGTGCAGCGTTAAGTAAAAATGTGTTAACAATTATAATAACCAATGTAAAATACTGTAATTCATCCAAAAGGGTTTCAAAATCTTTACTAAATTTTTTAAAGTAACAATTTTTACTGCCAATATAAAGGAATTAATTTTTAATATAAAAATGCTTGCAATAATAACACATCAGAAAATTAACATATGGTATACAACAGTGAGCGGGTGGCTCGCTGAAACAATGGCAGATCGACATTTACAGAAGGCAAATGCATTTGCTTATTCTCTTGCCATCATTGCAATTTTGCAAAGTTTGCTTGTATCATTTGAATAATTTCTTAGCAATTATTGAGCAGCTAGCTGGAAAATGACCATGTTAAGTGGATTTTAATATGTGTTAAATTAATTTTGGTAACAATTCATAAACCATGCTAATTCAAAAAAACGTGTTAATTGGAATATTGTAAAGCAGGGGTCCCCTGTACTTTCTTTTACGCTAATGCAAAAGATATAATAAATAAATTCGAGGCTTTTGAAGTATGGTTAGGTTATCAAATGTGGGCACTGTAGAGATATTAGAAATGTGTCAATCAGAAAAAAGGGAATGCTTAATTTTAATATATGGAGGGTATGCTTACAGAAGGACTTTTAACTTTCCAGATATTGTCTGGAACATTTGGATGGTCATTTGCACAGTACCAGAACATTTCTGGATTTAGTGGGTGACTGCTTTCTACACCACACATTAGAGAGGCAACAAGGAAAGCAATACACTTTATCTGATTATCAACAGTGACTCTTCATGTATTGAGAATCTGTAAATAAAAGAATTAGGTGATCACAGTGTATTCGTGTGGATTTAATTAAAAGCTATAACTACAGTCAAGGATAAAGGATAAGGATTTTGCTTTCATAAAGGTGACTACAATGCTTAGTTTTTAAATTCTTTTCAGTGAGACCAACTGATAATGTTACCAACTGCAAATTCTAAATCAGAACCATTCAGGGAGGTAATTGTAGAAGCTTCTAAGTTTTTCATACCAAATAAGATTTAAAACTAAATGGATGTCAGATGAGATGTGACAGAGAAAAAAAAAAATGCACAGGATGATTAAAAATTATCAGGGGGCACAGAAACAAACTTGTCTGCAATCAAATCACAAAAGAGGTTAAGCAGGCTAAGGCAGATTTTGAGGTCTTGGGCTAAGAATGAAAAGCAAAGTAGCAAAAATTTTTTTGCTTATTGTAACACTATAAGAAATAAATCACACTGGTCTCTGGATACGAATGGTAATTTTATGGAAAGACAGTTGTAGAATAGGTGTGCAGAAATTTGCCTTTAGCCAGCGGGTGGTTCATTTCTGGAATAAACTTTCATCTGTTGTTATGGAAGTTGATAGTTTAAATAAATTTAAGGAAGAACCGGACAAACTTTTGGAGCGAATGGATGGGTGGAATGGGAAGTTGGTTTTATTTTATTTATTATTTTTTTTGGCTGATGCTGTATAAGCTTCCTTTCTTGCATTATACCTCTGCTAATGCCAATGCAAACTGAATAAATATTTTGTATTTCCATTCATGCATGAAGAGGTGTTTAGGGATTGGCATCTCAGTCATAAGTATACTAACTTATAGCTAAATGATTTGTGATAACTAAGACGAAAGTGGAAGAAGAAATTTTTGAGGACTAAAAGTAAATAAGGAACCTGGGGCTGATGGAAGCCATCCAATTATATAAAAAGAAGTCATAAAAGAGGTAAGTAAAGCTTTAGTAATACTTATGAGAACATCCTTTGATTGGAGGTCCATATGGATTGTAGATGCAGAATCTTCCCTTAACAAATCTATGCTGTGATTGCTGGAAACTAAGATGCTTAGTTTCCAGCAATTGCAATTTAAAGAATTCCAGTCTTTCTTGGTAAGAATATCCTTTTCTGCTCTTAGCTAGCTAATTTTGCTGCTTTTCTCTGCACCCTTTTCAACGTTCCCTTTCCCAAACCTGTATGCAGTATTCCAGATGTGGCCTATGACTGCTTTACACAATGGGATAATCACTTTTTTTTGTCTCTTCTGACAATGTTCCTGTACATCACTGACAGAACCCCATTAGCTGTTCAAACAGCCTGTCTGCATTCCTCAGAGAACTGTATGCTGGACTATACAATTGTCCCTATGTCTTTTTCCCTATTAGCTGCCTTGAGTTTGGTGTTACCCAAATGGTATGTTATTTTGGAGTTATATGCTACCCAGATGCAATGCCATACATTTATCTATGTTAATCCTCAACTGCTTTTCAGCACATCCCAATAGCTTATCTTGATGTTGAAGTAGCATACTCTGATTAATGTAATTAGCTACTCTGCCCACATATGTATAATTTACAAATTTAGACATTAAACTTGAAATAACTTCAACAGAATCATTAATAAATAAACATTAGAAACAGTAAGTGGCCAAGAAATGAACTCAGCAGACTCCTACTCACAACATTAGTCCTCGAAAAGCAATAGCGACTTATGCTCTCTGTCTCCTACCACTTAACTATCCCCTTATACATAGTAGTAAGTTGTCACACTGCTCCAGTTTGTTATATAATTGTCTGCGTAAAACATCGAAAGTTTTACCAAAGTAAATTATGTCCAAATTATTTGTTGCATATAATTCCTTTGTGATAACCTCACAACAGTTAATCAAATTGGTCAGGAAAAATCTCTCCTTAACAAATCTATGCTGTGATTGCCTTATAGCTCTGCTCCTACTAAGATAAGTTTGAATTAATTCTTTAATTTTTGAATCCATAATTTTATCTGGCATCAAAATCAAACTTACAGGTCTGTAATTGTGCATGTCACACTTTGAACTACATTTACAAATAGGAGAGACATTTGCACACCTCAAATCTGTAGGCACTCTCCCCAGAACCAAGGATGCTCTTAGTATTATAGCTAAAGCTTTGATTACCACTTTTGCTGTTGTTTCTAACATAACTGGTAAGAATCTATAAACACAGGTGCCTTGTTGATTTAGTTGCCTAAGTATTTTTATTTAATATTTTAAATTATTCAACTTTCCAAATATTCACTGGAATTTTGGAATGTTAAAATCTCTCAAAAGACATTCTAGTTTACTGGCCCACCCTGTTTGTCTATATAGCTGTTCATTATACTCCATCATTTAGCCTATAGCTTACCTCTACTCTCATTTTTGTTTACCCAGTGTTAATAGATTAACAGTAGCTGCAAGCAGAGGTGGAAATGATTCTTTAAATGCTATTGGAATAAGCAGCAGCCTGGAAAGCAAGGTGCTGGGAATTTCAGGAACTGCTGGGAGTCATCATGAAACAAATAAATATGCAGGCTGTGTTAGGATTACTAAGAGTAAGAACAGGTGATGTACACCAGTGCTAGGAGCACAGTAAATAAATTTGATGAATCTGAAGTGCTGGTCAAGACATCAAAGTCAGATATCATTGGGATATCAGAGATGTGGTGTCACACAGATATATGGAATGCAAAATTGAAATTTGGGAGTACAATGTGTACAGAAAGGATAGACAGGATAGGAAGGGAGAAGGGGTTAGTTAAGAATGTTAATCTAAGGCAGTGCATCCAGTTGACATTGGTGGATAGTGTAATGTTGAGTCAATTTAGTGTGAAATAAGCACATGGAAAGCAAAAATGAGGGTAGGAGTGTGTTATAGGACAAATGACTCTGATGAGTACAATGAACAACTATACAGAGAAATAGAGTGGGCCAGTAAATCAGAATGTCTTATAGTGTGGGATTTTAACTTCCCAGATATTGACTGGAACTTGTGGGTTGGTCATTCGCACACTAGAAATACCTTTGTGGATGCACTGGATGATTGTTTTATACAGCAGCATGTTCGAGAAGCAACCAGACAGAATAATACTCTTGATCTTATTATCAACAGTGATTATTCATGCATTAAGAATTTACAGATAAAGGAAACACTAGGTAGCAGTGATCACAGTGTACCGGTGTGGGATTTAATGATGTAACTAACTTTAGGGGTAAAGGGAAGGGTTTTTGCTTTTGTAAAGGTGACTACAGTGGTCAGAGATTTTTTTTAATTTTACACAGTGGGACCAACTGATGATGTTACCAACAACAAATTCCAAATGGGAAACATTCAAGGAATTAATCTTGGAAGCTATTACGCTTTTCATACCAACTATGAAATACTGTTCAAAGTTAAGGCCCAATTGGATGTCAGATGAACTAATAAGACTCGTGACAGAAAAGGAAAATGTATGGGATGCATATAAATTATCAGGCGACACAGAAGCCTATGGTAGATATAAGCTAGTCTGTAATCAAGTCACAAAGGAGGTTAGGCAAGCAAAGACAGATTACAAGAAATCTTTGGCAAAGGATGTAAAGACTTCTTTACCTATATAAACTCTAGAAAGAAAAGGGATGAATCAGATTGGTCCACTTGATATCGATGGTTCAACTGTTGACAATTTTGTTGAGTATTTTGCATCTCCATTCACACATGAGAAATTCTGTAGGGAAGTGGAGAAGAGAAGCTTATTAAACTCTAACAGAGAACTAAATGATTTTTATAATAACTGAGAGCAAAGTGGAGGAGAAATTTTTAAAGTTAAACATAATAAAGGCACCTGGGGTGGATGGGATTTATCCAGTTATATTAAGAGGTGGCAATGGAATTAAGCAAACCCTTAGCCATAATTATGAGAGCATCATTGGACTTTGGAGAGGCCCCCACAGAGTGGAGATGTGAAAATGTATCCCCAATTCACAAAGGGGGTGCAAAGGGTGACACAAATAATTATAGACCTGTTAGTTTAACTTCTGTTCCAGGGAAATTAATGGAGTCCCTGGTTAAAGAGGTGATACCGGATCACCTACACAAGACTGCAGTAACAGTTCAGACACAGCATGTGTTTGTTGAGGGGAAGTCTTGTCTGAGCATGAATTGTTGAGGAGGCTTCCATCCTGCAGTGGGTTGATAATGGCTGCACTTTACTTTTTTTTTTTTTTTATTTGTCTGACCAATTTGATTGGATACTGACTTGGGATGTGGTCACAAAGAAATTGGATGCAAAAAATAATTTTGATGTCATATACAGTAGCACCCAGATAAGAAGTTTTCCAAGGGACCAGAGGTTTAGAACTTTTTATGAGGGAAAACTTCTTAGAAGGGAAAATGACCTAAGAGTATGAAATATTAACTACACAAATAAAAATGAAAAGATACATATACAAGTGAAATGTAGGAAAACTATAAAGAATAAAAATTGTCATTTAATGCAAAACAATATTTATTAGTCATGATTTAATAAGATTTCAAAATTATAACAAGGATGCAATGAGAAGAAAGATAATGAGAATGATAAAAATCAATTACAATAATTACAAGTAGTACAAAAAAAAAAAAAAATAATAATAATTATAATTTTTTTAAGTAGCTATCCAGAGAAGACTGCTTCAAATATTTTGGGGAGAGCTTTGTACAGAATAAATCAATTTCCCTAATGCATTTCAACACTGACTCAGGAACATTGGACACACTATGAATGAATTGCTGCAGTGAAGAGAAGACAATCATTGCATTTCAGAATGTTGGTACAGCAGGCTCATCTTTTTGTTCAAACTCGCTATCAGTCATGTTTTGCAATTATCTTCAATACTCTGCAATTCACATGCGACTGCGATAACATCATTGTCTACATCAACATATCATAAAAATTTACTGTAAATCCCAAACTACGCTGTAGGAAATCCTATTCTTCAAAAGGAATCTCTTCCTATTCATCACTTTCAACATTTTCTTCTATATCATTATAGAACCCAGCCTTTTTTTAAAGGAATTAATTGTAACACTAGGGCTCAGTGTATATCCCATGATGCTTTTAAATTGTATTAAGTGAGAAAACTATATTATAATAATACATTATGTATTCTTTATCACAAACTTGCAGACCATCTGCACTGCTCAGAAAACTTCATATCTGCTTGCACAATTACCCCCAGGTCCTTTTTGTTCTCTACCACTGTCAATGTAGTACCACAGAGTTGATACGTCACTCTGCAGTTGCTGCTTCTCATATGTAGTACTTTACAATTGTCAATGTTAAACTTCATTTGTCACCTCTCAGCCCATCTGCTCAACTTTTCTAGATCCTGTTGCAGCAGCGTACTGTCATTAGTGTCCTTAACAACCCTGCCAACCTTCGTATTGTCTGCAAACTTTGATTAAGCTCTTCCTATTCATCACTTTCAACATTTTCTTCTAAATCATAATAGAACCCAGCCTTTTTTAAAGGAATTAATTGTAACAGTAGGGCTCAGTGTATCCCATGATGCTTTTAAATTGTATTAAGTGAAAAAACGTCATTATAATATTACATTATGTATTCTTTATCACAAACTTGCAGACCATCTGCACTGCTCAGAAAACTTCATATCTGCTTACACAATTACCCCCAGGTCCTTTTTGTCCTCTACCACTGTCAGTGTAGTACCACAGAGTTGATACGTCACTCTGCGGTTGCTGCTTCTCATATGTAGTACTTTACAACTGTCAATGTTAAACTATATTATAATAATACAGTTCTCAGCCCATCTGCTCAACTTTTCTAGATCCTGTTGCAGCAGCATACTGTCATTAGTGTCCTTAACAACCCTGCCAACCTTCGTATCGTCTGCAAACTTTGACATTAAGCTTGATATACCATCATCAAGATCATTTATAAATACAGAAAACAACAATGGACCCAACACTGAACCCTGAGGGACTCCACTAATAACATTAGTCCACAAAAAGGAAGTGTCCATTGATTACCACTCTCTGTATTCTCCCACTCGACCATCCCTTTATCCATAGCAGCAATTTGCCTCCAATGCCTCACTGCTCCAATTTGTTCAGTAGTCTTCCATGTGCAACAGTATCAAAAGATTTTCTAAGATCCAAATATATGATATCAAAGTTACTGCCTGCATCCAGTTCCTTTGTGACCACATTGTAGTATCCAATCAAATTGGTCAGGCAAGACTTTCCCTTAACAAAACCATGCTGTGTCCGAGCTATAACTGAAGTCTTGTCTAGATGATCCTGCAGTGCTTCTTTAACCAGTGCCTCCATTAATTTTCCTGGAACAGAAGTTAAACTAACAGGTCTATAATTACTTGTGTCGCCCTTTGATCCTCCTTTGTGAATTGAGGTCACATTTGCACATCTCCAGTCCATGAGTACTTGCCCTGAGTGCAAAGAAGATCCATAATTATGGCTAAGGGTTTGCTTACTTCATTGCTGCCTCCTTTAATATAACTGGATAGATTCCATCCACCCCGGGTGCCTTTTTTATGTTTATCTTCAACAATTTACCCTCCACTTTCCTCTAGTTATTACAAAATCATCCAGCTCACTGCCAGAGTTTACTTCACCTCTGGCATTCCCCTCCCTGAATAACTCCTCATGTGTGAATGTAGATGCAAAATACTCATTTAGTTTGTTAGCCATCTGAGCAGGATTACCAACAGTTGAACCATCAATATCCAGTGGACCAATCTGATTCATCCCTTTCCTTCTAGAGTTTACATAGGTAAAGAACTCTTTCCTGTTTTTCTTTGCATCCTTTGCCAAAGATTTCTCATAATCTGCCTTTGCCTGCCTAACCTCCTTTGTGATTTGGTTACAGAACAGCTTATATATCTATCATAGGCTGACATGTCACCATGCATTTTTCTTCTCTGCCATATGTCTCATTACTTCATCTGACATCCATTTCGGAATAAAACTTTGAACAATATTTCTTTGTTGGTATGTAATGCCTAGTAGCTTCCAAGATAAATTCTTTGAATGCTTCCCATTTTGAATTTGCTGTTGGTTACATCATCAGTTGGTCCCGCAGTATAGAATTTAAATACTGTCTCAGACCACCGTAGTCGCCTTTACGAAAGCAAAAACCCTTCCATTTACCCCTGATGGTAGTTACCTCTTTGAGTAAATCCTACTTCACCACACTGTGATCACTGCCACCTAATGGTTCCTTTATTTGCAGATTCTTAATGCATGAAGAATCACTACTGATAATCAGATCAAGAGTATTACTCCCTCTAGTTGCCTCCTGAATGTGCTGATGTAGAAAACAATCATCCAATAAATCCACAAAAGCCTTGCTAGTGTGTGATTAACCAACCCACAAATTCCAGTCAATATATGGGAAATTAAAACCCCCCATTATAAGACTATCTGATTTACTGGCCCACTCTGTTTCCCTGTACAGTTTCTTATTATACTCATCAGAGTCATTAGGCCTATAGTACACTCCTACTCTCAATTTTGATCTCCCAATGCTTATGTCACACCAAACTGACTCGACACTGCACTGTCCAGCAATGTTGACAGGCTTCACTTCCTTGGATTTCATGTGTTTCTTTACCAATAGCATAACCCCTCCTCCCTTCCTATCCTGTCCATCCTTGCTGTACACATTGTACTCCCCAAATTCCAGTTCTGCATTCCTTATATCTGTGTGACACTACATCGCTGATATCCCAACAATATCATGCCTTTGATGTTTTGAGAAATACCTCAAATTCATCAAATTTATTTACCAAACTCCTGGCATTGGTGTATACGCAAGTATACATGCACCCTAACACAACTCATGTGTTGTGTTAGGGTGCTAACACAACACAACTCATGTGTTTACTCCTTAGCTACCCTAACACAACTCAGGTGTTTACTTCTTAGCTACCCTAACACAGCTCATGTGTTTACTTGTACCACAATGACTCCCAGCAGTCTCTGAAATACCCTGCATCTTGTTTTCAAGGCTGCTACTCATTCCAATAGAAGCAGTGCAAGAATCACTGTCACCTCTGCCAGTGGCTACTGTTATTCTATTAGTCCTTGCATCTCCCCAAGCTAGCAGTTTTCCGACCCACCTAACACTGTCTCGATAGCATCAGCAAATATTCTTGCACCCTTTCTATTTAAGTGTCTCCCATCCCTGTAGAAGCAGTCTCACCTGTTAACAAGTACAGTCCAGGCTGAAAATAATTCTACCCCTTGAGCCTTGCACAATCTTTCGAGGGCCGAATTGCCCGACAAGCCTCTCATCATATACTCCCTCCTATCTTGTCTGGGCAGGATTGCAGACACTTTCAAATTCAACCCTAATTCACTGGTTTTTTCCAACAGTGACCTGCACTTGTTAAGTAATTCCGCCGGTCTCCTACTCTTAATATCATGTGCCAACGTGTACAGCAATATCATCTTTTGTCCCCTTAAAAGATGATATCTGCTCTACAACGTTCATCAACCTCTGCCCCTGGCAGACATACCCTGGTCCTGTTCCACCTATCCTTTTTACATACCATGTTCCCCGTTTCCCTGACAATAGAGTCGCCAACAACAACTACTAGTTTCTGTGGGACCAGCGCATTCTGCCTTAGGGGTTGGCACTGTGTTGCATGATGATCAAGTGCAAGCTCTGGCATTGATGTTTGCAGCTGAGAACTTGATGGGCTCCTCAATTTAGATCCTTCGAGGGCATCCACCCTGTCCTTTACGCTCTCATATAGGCCCATAACAACACTGAGTTGTCGCCTGATTTCCTCAAACTGCTTACATTGCGCACACATAAAGACATCCCCCTTGGCAATATCATGTCCTTTACCTGATTTCTCCACAAAAAATTAAGCAAGCAGTGCATTTTAAAAGGCTGTGATTCAGAGTGCAACTGTTCCCCTCAGTTCTCCCCTGAGCCACAGAACTCCATTTAGCTTGACCCTTTTGCTTTTCTGCTCTGGTCTGAGTCATGATTTCAATAAAATTTCAATTTCAGTACAAAATTATAACCCTAAGCTTGTATCCCAATGCAGTTATAACACTATATATCTATATATATTTTTCAGTATCGAGTATTATCTTCAAGTTCCGTTATATAACTTCCATATCAAGTTATGTATTAATTAATTATGTTACGTTTGTAAAATCTAAGTCGCTATATGTATTTAGTTAAAAAGTACAATTTAATTGACAATGAAGTTTAACAAGATTAATAAATTTTACTGATTAATTGATAATATTATATACTATACTAAGCTAACGCTATCTAGTTCAGGAATATAGTGTTGTATCGTATAACAATGGCAGTAAGTTACGAACGGTAAATCTATGGACACTTTAAGTATTAATTAACTTCCAAAATCTTGCTGCCTCAATTCAGAATGAACCAAGTATCTTGACTAGGTCTATAAGCTACTTATAGAAAATAAGTTATTATACAATTAGTGAATAAAGTGGCTAAATATAGCTAAAAACCTTCCCATTCGCCAGATCTGCAAAACTTAAAAACACATGGATTGGATACCCTTACCGATACTAAGTAATAACCTACAAAATCTCTAAGTTAAAAATTAAACTAAGTATCGCAACAAGGAATATAAATCTACTCTAGAAAATAAGTTAATATGCCAATTTAAGTTAATGAAACAAAAAACTTCTATATTTTCCGGAACCATAAAAACTTCGTCTGACCAAGGCTACCCTCATTCCCAAAAATCTTCTGAGTCACTGGCCTTCTGTTTGTCAGTTGTCTCCCAACTGGTCACCAAATCTAGTATGGGGAAAACTATTTATGCAAGAATTTCTTATCTGTGTTATATTATACAAGGATTTCAGGAAAGCTTTTGATACTGTTGCACAAGGAAGATTACTGTACAAATTGGAGAAGTATGGCATCAAGGGCAAGTTGCTACAATGGATAAAAGGATGGTTGAGTGGGAGAAAACAGAGAGTGATAATCAATGGACACTGCTCTTCGTGGACTAATGTTATTAGTGGAGTCTCCCCCCCACAGGGTTCAGCATTGGGCCCATTGTTGTTTTGTATATTTATGAATGATATTGATGAAGGTATATCAGGCTTAATGTTGAAGTTTGTATCATCAGCAAAGATTTCTAGATCCTGTTCCAGTATGCTACTCCAACAGGATCTAAAAAAAGTTAGGCAGATCATCTGAGAAGTGGCAACTGAAGTTTAACATTGACAATTGAAAAGTACTGCTTATGGCTAGCAGTAAGCCCAGAGAAATGTACCAACTGTGTGGTACCACACTCAGGGAAGTGAAGAATGAAAAAGACCTGGGGTAATTGTGCAGTCAGATATGAAGTTCTCTAAGCAGTACAGATGGGCTGCCAGAACAGGTCATGGAGCCTTGTCAATGATATATAGGAATCTTGCTAGAAGGGAAAAAGAGATGATTATCCCCTTGTAAAAGGCAATGGTCAGGCCACACCTTGAGTACTGCACACAGGTCTGGAAGCCTCATTTTAAGGATGTTGAGTTGCTTGAATGAGTACAAGATTAGTGAATGGAACAAAGGGGGCTCTTACAAAGAAAGGCTTAAGTTCTGCAAATTGCAGCATTTGGAGACTAGGCACCTGCGAGGTGATCTGATTGAGGTAAGGCCCTGACTGGTTTGAGCAGGCTCAATGTTGATGGGCTACTTCCACTTGCTCAGAGTGGAAGTAAGAACCTGAGGGAGAATAGATTCAAATTGAGGAAAGACAGTTGTAAAATAGATGTGCGGAAGTTTAATTTTACCTAGCGGGTAGTGTATTGCTGGAACAGACTTCCTCTGTTGTTGCCGAAGTTGATAGCTTAAATAAATTCAAGGAAGAAATAGACAAACATTTGGAGTGACTGGATGGGTGAAATGGGAAGGTTTTTTTTTTTTTTTTTTTATGGCTGATGGTGTATAAGCTTGCTTTTTTTGCATCGTATGCCTCTGCTAATGTCACTGCAGACTGATTCAACCTATGTCTACTACTCATACTGTTTTAGAATCTATGTATGGCTTAACGAAAAGCATAAAGCATAACTCTTCCCTCTTGTGATGTCTGTCCTTATTGTAAACATTATATTTGCCATATTCAATTTAATATCCATTATCATAGTGGCACAATGTTTCTGATATTCCTATGATGTCATCAGAATGTAACTTAATTAATACTTAAAATATATTAAGTTTATTTACTATACTCCTAGCATTAGTGTATAAGCAATTAAATGTGTGCTTGTTTATTGTCTTAGCTAATTAACAGTGACCAGTCCCAAGTTACAAGGAGGCCTTGTAATCCCCATCCCTTTTGTTTCCAAGGACACTGCATGTTCCAATAGAGGCAATGTAAACTTAATATAACTGATGAGAAAGATAAGTTTATTTTCTGGTGAGAGCCTGAATATTCCAAGTCACGTCATTTACTTACATTTTATGAAATAAAAAGTAATCTAAGCTTATAACAATTTAGCCCCCCCCCCCACCTTGGTGTAATGTAATATGTGAATTGTCAATGAGCCTGTGATCTCTGGCTTTTGCCTTTTAAGCTAGGAAACAGGTGTTTGAGTGACTGTTAAAAAAAAAAAAAAAAAAGGAATATACAGAGAATGCAAAATATATGGAAGAATGGTGTATATATATTTATTTATTTTTATCTTGTGCCAATTTCTTCTGGTAGCTGTTTATCTATTTACTTCTATGATTTGAAAAAGGTGTAAGAAATGTTGCAATTTTTCATTGCTAAAAGAATTAATTAGCAATTGTTAACTTTAAGTAAAGAAAAACATGTAATAAAATGCACACAACTCAAAAACAGAATGTTGCTAGGAATACATTTACAGCAGCCTCATGTAAAGTATGTATTTTAGTATTAGTATTAATAGTGACATCATCAGCAAAAAAAAACTCCCCACATCATCTAATAATTTGTCTAGTTCTTTCTTAACCTTATTCAAACTACCCACTTCAACAGCACAAAGTGGAAATTTGTTCCAACAAAACAACTACCCGCTGACTGAAAGCAAATTTCCACTTATCTGTCCTGCAACCATCCTTCCTAAATTTAAATTAATCTCCCTTCATTTCTGCTATATCAGAAAGCGTAGTATGCCATCAGCCTTTAGCTTAATCAATCCATTCATAGCCTTAAACAACTTGATCAGATTTCCTTAGTCTGTGAACTGAGTATAATTTTGCACAATTACCTTATGCTGTTACACAGCTGGTTACCATAAAAAATGAATCATTATAATCATTAATAGTAATAAAAATTACATGTGAATTTTAAAATAAACAATTTAATACCACATAATTATAGCTATTAGATTAAATAAATTTTACAAATATAAAATTAGCTTTATGAAAACAACTCTTGACAGTTTTAAAAAATTTTATAAACTAGAACGAACCAGAAAATAATCCTTACATGCCTCCATACATCCTTTAATGACAGGAAGTCAATGTGATCTCATATCAGGGGGAGTTAGAAGGTACATTTTCCCAGAAAATAATTTCTTTGAATTGTTTCTGCTGTGGTTCTTCCAAGTTTTCTCACACATCTTGTTCCTAACAGATACAAATCATAATTTGTATTCCAGTAATAGAAATACATAAAACCTTCATGAGGAGTCCCTTGCCGACCTGGCTAGCCGGGTGGGTAAAGTGCCTGCCTGGCAACCCAAAGGTCACGAGTTCGAATCCTGCCTCGGGGTTGGATCAAAGTACTGCAAAAACCTTGGGAGGTGCATTATGGCCACAGAAGCCGATGCGCCAACAACTACCAAAAAAAAAAAAAAAAAAAAAAAAGAGGAGTCCCTGGAAGGCTTGTGAGCTGAGGGCAACCATGTTTGGTTGCAATCCAGAAAGTAGTGTGTGTTCAAAAAAATTTAGCATTTTGGCAAGAGGGCCTCTTGGGCCATATTGTTGAATGTTGGGGGCATTCGATGAGAATGTGTTTTATTGTTAGCTGCAACTGACAAAAGAAACACTGAGGTGGGCTCTCTCCCATAAGCAAATACAGGTGAGTTCGATGCAAATGACCGATGCGGAGCCTTGCCAGAATCACTTCTTGTCGCCTGCTTCTTCTGAAACTAGATGTCCACAGTTGTGGCTCTCTTTTTATCTGCAGCAGTTTATTATTGATTTCAATTTTCCAAAGGTGAGACCATTGTTTCCTGCATGCTGTTTTAATGATGGATTTGTAATCGGTGTAGAGCACTTTTAGTTGACTGGGGGATCTAGAGTTGGGATGTTTAGCAGCATTATCTGCATGTTTATTTCCTGGGATGCCAACATGACCAGGGGACCCAGCAGAATGTAACCTTCTGGTTGGCTGTTTGACATTAAAATAATTTGGATTGAATTTCTTTAAGAATGGAATCAGAGGTGGAAAAGATAGACTGAATGGCAGTGATTGTACTTAGAGAGTAGGTATATATATCAAAGATTGCTTGATGGTTGTTTATGTAATAAATATTAAAATTAGCAAATAATTCTGGGGTATAGATATTGCATTCAGTAGGAAGTGACACAGCTACTGAGAAGGTGGAAGTAACTGCTGCAGCATGAGAGTAGCCTGTGCGGACGCAGCTGCTTTGTCGCTCCTGGAACAGAGAAGTTTTTCCTGATTTATTAGCTTAAATTGGCATATTAACTTATTTTCTAGAGTAGCTTTATATTCCTAGTTACGATACTTAGTTTAAAGTTTAACTTAGATAGAGATTTTGTAGGTATTACTTAGTATCGGTAACGGTATCAAATCCACGTGTTACAAATTGCAGCTCCGTTGAACGAGAGGTTTTTTTTTAAACCAAATTTAGTAATTTATTAACCAATTGTTATATCAAATTATCTTCTATAAGTAGCTTATAGACCTAGTCAGGATCCTTAGTTTATTCTAAATTGAGATAGTGAGATTTGGAAGCTAATCAATACTTACGAGTCAGTAGAAGTACCGTTCGTAATTCCCGCCAATTTTACACGATACAACATATCTGGAATCGATAGCATAAGCTTAGTGTAGTATAGTGCATAATATAATATTGTCAATTAATCAGTAAAACTATTAATCTTGATAAACTTTATTGTCAATTAAATTGTACTTTTAACTATATATATATATATATAACGACTTAGAGTACAACCGTAACAAATAATTAATACATAACTATAGTGGTAAACATTGATACGAAAGTTATATAAAGGGAACTCGTAGAAAACACTCGATACCAAAAAATAAATATAGCGTTATAACTGTTTGGGATATAAGATTAAGGATTTAATTTTGTTCTGAAATTGAAATTTTATTGAATTAAATCGGAATCATGACTCAGAATAGAGCAGCAAAGCAAAAGGCTCAAGCTAATGGGAGTGCTGTGGCTCAGGAGAGAACCGAGGGGGGCAGTTGCCCTCTGAATCACAGTCTTTTAAAATGCACTGTTTGCTTGATGTTTGCGGAGCAGTCGGGTACGGGACATGATACTGCCACGGGGGATGTCTTTGTGTGTGCACAATGTAAGGAGTGCAAGGAAATCAGGCGACAACTCAGCGTTGTTATCGGCCTTTATGAGAGCTTGAAGGACAGGGTGGATGCCCACGAAGGAAAAAATTGAGGGGGCCATCAAGCTCTCAGCTGCCCACATCAACGCCAGAGCTTGCACTTGGTCATCTTGCAACACAGAGGCAGCTCCCAAGGCAGAATGGGCTGGTCCCACAGGAACTAGTAGTTGTTGGTAACTCTATTGTCAGGGAAACGGGGAACATGCTTTGTAAAAAGGATAGGTGGAACAGGACCAGGGTATGTCTGCCAGGGGCAAAGGTTAATGACGTTGTAGAGCGGATATCATCTTTTAAGGACACAAAAGGTAATATAGTTGTACACATTGGCACTAATGATATTAAGAGTAGGAGACTGGCGGAATTACTTAACAAGTACAGGTCACTGTTGAAAAAAAGCCGTGAAGTAGGGTTCAATTTGAAAGTGTCTGCAATTCTGCCCAGACACGATAGGAGGGAGTATATGATGAGACCCTTGTCGATCAATTCGGCCCTGGAAAGATTGTCCAAGGCTCAAGGAGTAGAATTTTTTTCAGCCTGGACTGTACTTGTTAACAGGAGAGATTGCTTCTACAGGGATGGGATACACTTAAATAGAAAGGGTGCAAGAATATTTGCTGATGCTGTCGAGGCAGTGTTAGGTGGGTCGGAAAACTGCTAGTTGGGGGGGATACAAGGACTAATAGATTAACAGTAGCCAGTGTCAGAGGTGGAAGTGATTCTTGCACTGCTTCTATTGAAATGAGCAGAAGCCTGAAAAACAAGATGCAGGATATTTCAGAGACTGCTGGGAGTCATTGCGGTACAAGTAAACACATGGGTTGTGTTAGGGTAGCTAAGAATAGAAACAGGTGAATGTATACTTGCGTGTACACCAATGCTAGGAGTTTGGTAAATAAATTTGATGAATTTGAGGTATTGCTCAAAACATCAAAGGCAGATATTTTTTGGGATATCAGAGACGTGGTGTCACGCAGATATAAGGAATGCGGAACTGGAATTTGGAGAATACAATGTGTATAGAAAGGATAGACAGGACAGGAGGGGAGGAGGGGTTATGCTATTAGTTAAGAAACACATAAAATCCAAGGAAGTGAAGCCAGTCGCCATCGATGGACAGGGCAGTGTCGAGTCAGTTTGGTGTGACACAAGCATAGGGAAATCAAAATTGAGAGTAGGAGTGTGCTATAGGCCTAATGACTCTGATGAGTATAATAAGATACTGTACAAGGAAATAGAGTGGGCCAGTAAATCAGAGAGTCTTATAATGGGGGATTTTAATTTCCCAGATATTGACTGGAATTTGTGGGTCGGTCACTCACTCGCACACTAGCAAGGCTTTTGTGGATTTATTGGATGATTGTTTTCTACATCAGCATGTTCGTGAGGCAACAAGAGGGAGCAATACTCTTGATCTGATTATCAGTAGTGATTCTTCATGCATTAAGAATCTGCAGATAAATGAACCACTAG
Source organism: Mastigoproctus giganteus (assembly GCF_048544385.1). Taxonomy (NCBI): domain Eukaryota; kingdom Metazoa; phylum Arthropoda; class Arachnida; order Uropygi; family Thelyphonidae; genus Mastigoproctus; species Mastigoproctus giganteus. Next base: position 219,314,994 of record NC_143576.1, read on the forward strand.
GTGGCAGTGATCACAGTGTGTTGAAGTGGGATTTACTCAAGGAGGTAACTACCATCAGAGGTAAAGGGAAGGGTTTTTGTTTTCGTAAAGGCGACTATGATGGTCTGAGACAGTATTTAAATTCTATACAGTGGGACCAACTGATGATGTTACCAACAGCAAACTCAAAATGGGAAGCATTCAAGGAATTAATCTTGAAAGCTACCAGGCTTTACATACCAACTAAGAAATATTGTTCAAGGTTTAGGCCTAAATGTTTATCAGATGAACTAATGAGACATGTGGCAGAGAAGAAAAATGCATGGGATACATACAAATTAATCGGTGACATGGAAGCCTATGACAGATATAAGTTGGTCTGTAACCAAGTCACAAAAGAGATTAGGCAGGCAAAGGCAGACAACGAAATATCCTTGGCAAAGGATGCAAAGAAAAACAGAAAAGAGTTCTTTACCTATTTAAACTCAAGAAGGAAAGGGATGAATCAGATTGGTCCACTGGATATTGATGGTTCAACAGTTGAGGATCCTGCTCAGGTGGCTAACAATCTAAACGAGTATTTTGCATCTACATTCACGCATGAGGAGTTATTCAGGAAGGAGAATGACATAGGTAAAGTAAACATTGGCAGTGAGCTAGATGATTTTCTAATAACTGAGAGAAAGTGGAGGAGAGATTGTTGAGGATAAACATAAAAAAGGCACCTGGGGTTGATGGGATTTATCCAGTTATATTAAAGGAGGCAGCAAAGGAAGTAAGCAAACCCCCTAGCCATAAGTATGAGAGCTTCTTTGGACTCAGGGGAGGTACCCATAGACTGGAGATGTGCAAAAGAAACCCCAATTCACAAAGGAGGATGAAAGGCTCACAAAAGTAATTATAGACCTGTTAGTTTAACTTCTGTTCCAGGAAAATTAATGGAGGCACTGGTTAAAGAAGCACTGCAGGATCATCTAGACAAGAATTCAGTTATAGCTCAGACGCAGCATGGTTTTGTTAAGGGAAGGTCTTGCCTGACCAATTTGATTGGATACTATGATGTAGTCACAAAAGAACTGGATGCAGGTAATAACTTTGATATTATATATTTGGATCTTAGAAAGGCTTTTGATACTGTTGCACTGGAGGCAAATTGCTGCTATGGATAAAGGGATGGTTGAGTGGCAGAAGACAGAGAGTGGTAATCAATGGACACTGCTCAACGTGGACTAATGTTATTAGTGGAGTTCCTCAGGGTTCAGTGTTGGGTCCGTTGTTGTTTTCTGTATTTATGAATGATATTGATGATGGTATATCAAGTTTAATGTACAAGTTTGCAGATGATACAAAGGTTGGCAGGGTTGTTAAGGACACTACTGATGCTATGCTGCTGCAACAGGATCTGGAAAGGTTGAACGGATGGGCTGAGAGGTGGCAAATGAAGTTTAACATTACATTTGTCAAAGTACTACATATGGGAAACAGTAACCCCAGAGCAACGTATCAACTCTGCGGTACTACACTGACAGTGGTGGAGAATGAAAAGGACCTGGGGGTAATTGTGCAGGCAGATATGAAGTTCTCTGAGCAGTGCAGACGAGCTGCAAGAGTAGCTCATGGTGTCTTGTCAATGATATACAGGAATTTTTCTAGCAGGGATAAGGAGGTGATTATTCCCTTGTACAATCGGTCCTCGTATAATACGTGTTTACATTACACGAATTCGATCATACGCGATTTATAAATAGGGGAACGTTATCTTATATAACACGAACCGAATTCGCTTATGCATGATTTGCCTTTGTGTTTACAAGAAATGGCAGTCGAACGCAGAATCAACCCAACTGAACGCAACACAACAGGAATGAAGAAGATTCTTAAAATGTATTTATGTGTTTTATATCAGTGAAGGGGAAACACATTTCACTATAATAACGTAAATTAAATGATACATGAAAATCAGAAGAATATATGTGATAGTCGGAATAATTAATACATACTGTAATATGTACATACTAACTAGTTGACATTTCTGTTCACTGATATTTGTGGGTGGGGATTAAAATTTAAAACAGTAAAAAGATAAGCAAAGAACATGACACACACAAATTGCAAGTAACACGATAAGCACAAGTGAGAAGGGAGTAACAATTTACGAAGCTTTAAAAATAGGAATGAAGAGAAGATTCTGAAAATTAATTTTTTTATATGACTGAAGATTTCATGGAAGTGTAAACACATTTCACCATAATAACCCACAAAATTCCAGCTGTCGGTATTATCGCAAATTCAATAAGATCGAATTTACTATCCGTTTACGACAGATTGCACTAACAGAAAAGCCCAATAAACAGGTGACTGCTAATTGTTTTATGGTTGTGACCTCCAGAAATCCGACCAAACCATGTAATACAGTCAGAGGGTAAACTCCAGTGCTGAAGTCTCCTGCCCCGATTAAATGGCACGTTGCCCCAATTAAGCAAAGTAAACCCTGGCTATTTTCTTGATTGGGTTCTGTTTTTTAAGATTTTCCCCAAATAAATGGCTGCTCCGATTAGCATTAGCATTAGTAGAGGCATATGATGCAAGAAAGCAAGCTTATTCAGCATCAGCCAAAAAAAAAAAAAAAAAATAACAACACACCACTCCTATTTCACCCCTCCGTTCGATCGAAATACCTGTTCAGTTGAGCTTTAAATTTGTTTAGGCTATCAACTTCAACAACAAGTGATGGAAGTCGGTTCCACCAACCAACCACCCGCTGGCCAAAGGCAAATTTCCGCACATCTATCCGACATACGTCCTTCTTCAATTTGAATTTATGCCCTCTGAGGTGATTATTCTGAGCAAGATGAAGAATCCCATTGGCATTGAGCATGCTCAAACCATTCAAAGCCTTATACACCTCTATCAGATCACCTCGCCGGTGCCTAGTCTCCAGACTCTGTAATTTTCAAAACTTAAGCCTTTCTTCGTAAGAGCAACCCTTTGTTCCATTCACTAATCTTGTTGCCCTTCTCTGTACCCGTTCCAGCAGCTCTACATCCTTCTTGAAATGAGGCCTCCAGTACCTGTATACAGTACTCAAGATGTGGCCTAACCATTGCCTTATACAAGAGAATAATCAACTCCTTATCCCTGCTAGAAAAATTCCATATATCATTGACAAGACACCATGAGCTACTCTTGCAGCTCGTCTGCACTGCTCAGAGAACTTCATATCTGCCTGCACAATTACCCCCAGGTCCTTTTCATTCTCCACCACTGTCAGTGTAGTACCGCAGAGTTGATACGTTGCTCTGGGGTTACTGTTTCCCATATGTAGTACTTTACATTTGTCAATGTTAAACTTCATTTGCCACCTCTCAGCCCATCTGTTCAACCTTTCCAGATCCTGTTGCAGCAGCATAGCGTCAGAAGTGTCCTTAACAACCCTGCCAACCTTTGTATCATCTGCAAACTTGGCCATTAAACTTGATATCCCATCATCAATATCATTCATAAACACCGAAAACAACAACGGACCCAACACTGAACCCTGAGGAACTCCACTAATAACATTAGTCCATGATGAGCAGTGTCCACTGATTACCACTCTCTGTCTTCTGCCACTCAACCATTCCCTTATCCATAGCAGCAATTTGCCTTCAGTGCCATTCTACTCCAATTTGTGCAGCAGTCTTCCATGTGCAACAGTATCAAAGGCCTTTCTAAGATCCAAGTATATAATATCAAATTTATTCCCTGCATCCAGTTCCTTCGTGACTGCATCATAGTATTCAATCAAATTGGTCAGGCAAGATTTCCCCCTAACAAAACCATGCCGTGTCCGAGCTTTAACTGAAGTCTTGTCTAGATGAATCTGTAGTGCTTCTTTAACCAGTGCCTCCATTAATTTTCCTGGAACAGAAGTTAAACTCACAGGTCTATAATTACTTGTGTCAGCCTTTGATCCTCCTTTATGAATTGGGGTCACATTTGCACATATCCAGTCTATGGGTACCTCCCCTGAGTCCAAAGAAGCTCTCATAATTATGGCTAGGGGTTTGCTTACTTCCTTTGCTGCCTCCTTTAATATAACTGGATAGATCCCATCCACCCCATGGTGCCTTTTTTATGTTTATCCTCAACAATCTCTCCTCCACTTTCCTCTCAGTTATTAGAAAATCATCCAGCTCACTGCCAATGTTTACTTTACCTACATCATTCTCCTTCCTGAATATCTCCTCATGCGTGAATGTAGATGCAAAATACTCGTTTAGATTGTTAGCCACCTGAGCAGGATCCTCAACTGTTGAACCATCAATATCCAGTGGACCAATCTGATTCATCCCTTTCCTTCTTGAGTTTAAATATGTAAAGAACTCTTTTCTGTTTTTCTTTGCATCCTTTGCCAAGGATTTTTCGTAGTCTGCCTTTGCCTGCCTAATCTCCTTTGTGACTTGGTTACAGACCAACTTATATCTATCATAGGCTTCCATGTCACCCATTAATTTGTATGTATCCCATGCATTTTTCTTCTCTGCCACATGTCTCATTAGTTCATCTGATAACCATGTAGGCCTAAACCTTGAACAATATTTCTTAGTTGGTATGTAAAGCCTGGTAGCCTCCAAGATTTGTTCCTTGAATGCTTCCCATTTTGAGTTTGCTGTTGGTAACATCATCAGTTGGTCCCACTGTATAGAATTGAATTTAAATACTGTCTCAGACCATCATAGTCGCCTTTACGAAAACAAAAATCCTTCCCTTTACCTCTGATGGTAGTTACCTCCTTGAGTAAATCCCACTTCAACACACTGTGATCACTGCCACCTAGTGGTTCATTTATCTGCAGATTCTTAATGCATGAAGAATCACTACTGATAATCAGATCAAGAGTATTGCTCCCTCTTGTTGCCTCACGAACATGCTGATGTAGAAAACAATCATCCAATAAATCCACAAAAGCCTTGCTAGTGTGCGTGTGACCAACCCACAAATTCCAGTCAATATCTGGGAAATTAAAATCCCCCATTATAAGACTCTCTGATTTACTGGCCCACTCTATTTCCCTGTACAATATCTTATTATACTCATCAGAGTCATTAGGCACACTCCTACTCTCAATTTTGATTTCCCTATGCTTATGTCACACCAAACTGACTCGACTCTGCCCTGTCCATCGATGTCGACTGGCTTCACTTCCTTGGACTTTATGTGTTTCTTAACTAATAGCATAACCCCTCCTCCCCTCCTGTCCTGTCTATCCTTTCTATACACATTGTATTCCCCAAATTCCAGTTCCGCATTCCTTATATCTGTGTGACACCACGTCTCTGATATCCCAACAATATCTGCCTTTGATGTTTTGAGCAATACCTCAAATTCATCAAATTTATTTACCAAACTCCTAGCATTGGTGTACACACAGGTATACATGCACCTGTTTCTATTCTTGGCTACCCTAACACAACCCATGTGTTTACTTGTACCGCAATGACTCCCAGCAGTCTCTGAAATATCCTGCATCTTGTTTTTCAGGCTTCTGCTCATTTCAATAGAAGCAGTGCAAGAATCACTTCCACCTCTGCCACTGGCTACTGTTAATCTATTAGTCCTTGTATCCCCCCCAACTAGCAGTTTTCCGACCCACCTAACACTGCCTCGACAGCATCAGCAAAAATTCTTGCACCCTTTCTATTTAAGTGTATCCCATCCCTGTAGAAGCAATCTCTCCTGTTAACAAGTACAGTCCAGGCTGAAAAAAATTCTACCCCTTGAGCCTTGCACAATCCCTCCAGGGGCGAATTGATCAACAAGGGTCTCATCATATACTCCCTCCTATCGTGTCTGGGCAGAATTGCAGACACTTTCAAATTCAACCCTAATTCACGGCTTTTTTTCAACAGTGACCTGTACTTGCTAAGTAATTCCGCCGGTCTCCTACTCTTAATGTCATTAGTGCCAACGTGTACAACTATATCACCTTTTGTGCCCTTAAAAGATGATATCCGCTCTACAACGTCATCAACCTTTGCCCCCGGCAGACATAATTAACCAGTGGTCCAAATAACCAGAATCCACTGTGCTTATACATAAATATATATATATATACATAAATATATATATATATATATATATATATATATATATATATACAGTGCTTTTTTTTGTAAAAGAATAGGTGCCGGTACTCATTCTTTGCTATCAGGAAAAATTTTAAATTTAGAGGACATGAAAAGTACAGTACTCTAAAACATTATTTCCTAATATTTTTACTTTAGTAGTAATGTTTTTGGAATAAGAACAACAAATTATGTATCCTATATTAACACAGTTTATTAAGCATAAATTTATTATTCAAGTATACTAGGGGGCTTCACCCTCTGTTCGCTGAGCTTGCTTCTTTTGATAAAATAAAATAAAATACTTAACAGAAGCTTTCGACACTGTGTGTGTGTCTCTTCCTTAGTTATGAATACATAAATACGTTACATATGGAAATCAAGAATGGTACTGCGTGGTCATGTTGGATAAACAAAGCGTGTGCAAGAGGTTTATCTAGCATGAACATGCTTAAGCAGAAGCTTTTTTTAGCACAGTAAAACAAGCTTCTGTTACGTATTACCCATGTAATCCGAGTTCCTCTTCTCCCATTGGCTGAATAAATATCACTTGGAGGAAAATTATTTTAATGTATAGAAGGATAAAAAATAAGTAATAAGTAAAAAATAATAAGCAAAATTTAGTAAAAGAAATTTTATAATAAAGTTTTTATAGAATATTCCAAATTTTTATTGAGTTGTCATCCAACACACTATGCCAACTTCTTTTCTTGTTTATGTCTGTTGCTGAATGACGTTTCTGAAGCAGTCACGAATCGATATATTTTGGCGGATTGAAGCAGGTCAGCAGTGGGCCTACAATTTTAAGAAACAGTAGTGAAGAAACTGTTTTTGTCACCAACGAAGCTCTGGTTGGGCTGGCGATCAGATTCACTTGTGAAAATTCTCTTTCACGTTCACTTGATGAAATTGGTATCGTACTCAGAGCGTCCATCAAATGCTTCAATTCTTCCGAAACCATCTTTTCAATTAGGTATTCCCGAAATCCACGAATTGTATCTCTTTCATTTAACTGTAACCTAATTGACAATTTTCTAACTTCATTTTCACCAAATGCCAAGAGAAAATCACTCTCTCCTAATTCTCGGAGGGGGCGTGCTTACAGTTGATTCACAGCGTTGTCCAACCGAAGGCCCGACTGGAAAGTGAATTAAAACATCATTTTAAATTTTTCTAATTATCAAAACAATTTTCTCATTAAATGTTTTGTTTAGTGAATGTAATCGTGTATTGTTCTTAATAAAATTTTCGAATATTTTCAATTTCAGGTGTATCATTATTTTTATTTGTCCATTTTAATATTCACCTTATATTCATCTTAAGTGATCCTTTCAGGTTGTAAAAATAGTAGGAAAACATGTGAAAAAATTTACAGAATATTACAAATTTCGTAGTGTACTACATCCAAATGTTGCAAGCAACTGTTAATGAAGATGCTGGTATGCTGTACCGTTGCATACCATCCCACAAAAAAACACTGTATATATATATATACATAGAGAGAGATAAAATATGAAAATACCACTATACCTTAGAAATTCTGGAGAAAAAATTTTATTTCTCGTGGTACCAGGCAGCTGATTTCTTTTCTCACTTTCATAAACAGGTGTCAACAGACTGAAGACTGCTTTAGCTGGATCTTTCAACTTTAAGTTATCGTATATTGAATAAGCTAAAGAAAGTCCAATAAACTCAACCAAATTCTGTGTACGCATCTGAAAGTCAAGAACGTTACAACTTTAGGAATAATAATTAACAATTTGAAACGTGAAATTACCATATATTAATCAAAACAATATGATCAAGTTTTTAATAAATCTCAACTTGATTTTGAAAATGTTAGCTTGGTTCTAGGTGTGTGGGACCTATCAGGTCCCTTGTATGAAAAAGTTTTCATTTAAATTGTTGGTTCAAGATTAATTTCTGAAACTTTTCCTACCTTACTAAACATAGCTATAGTTTTACACAAGTTGGTTTTGAAATATTATTTTTATGTTTTTTACAGAGTAATGGAACAAAAAGAGCCCAAAAGGTCCTGCACACACATTTTTGTAACTTTCTGTACTTTGCAGGTGCACAGCATCCCACAGATGACACTTGGGTTTTATGTTTATATTTCAATTGCACATTGAATAATTGCCATTCTAGTTCAAAGTTGGTGAACAGTTAAGCTCTCTATCTCTGTAAATACAGGTAGTTCCCGACTTTACGAGTTAATTTTTTCCTAGCGGTGCTCGTAAAGCGGGAATTTATTTCATACACATAATGTTAGAATTAGGGGTTATGTTCTCAACAATGAAATTAATTAATTAGTTTATGTTTAATCAATGATTGATTTGTCCAAACAAATGAAAACGTAGCCTGCAAAATCAAGCAAATTATAATAATAAAAAAATTATTTATGACTTACAAATGTTAAAGATTGTTTATTCTTCATCATCATCATCGACTAAATGCGCACTCGTTGATCACTCATTATTGGCTCGCACTCAGTTTGTTGCACAAGGAGTAGCTCCTTCGGAAATGCTTCAAGAAGCGTTTGTTTCCAAGAGTCTGGGTGCGAGGTTGGCCTGTGCGGACATTGCTCCTTAAAGCTCTTCAAACAGAGAAGTTTTTCCTGATTTATTTTCTGCTTTATTAGTTTAAATTGTCATATTAACTTATTTTCTAGAGTAGCTTTATATTCCTAGTTACGATACTTAGTTTAAAGTTTAACTTAGACAGAGATTTTGTAGATATTACTTAGTATCGGTAACGGTATCAAATCCACGTGTCACAAACCAAATTTAGTCGATTTATTAACCAACTGTTATATCAAATTATCTTCTATAAGTAGATTATAGACCTAGTCAGGATCCTTAGTTTATTCTAAATTGAGATAGCGAGATTTGGAAGCTAATCAATACTTACGAGTCCGTAGAAATACCGTTCGTGATTTCCCGCCATTTTTACACGATAGCATAAGCTTAGTGTCGTATAGTGCATAATATAATATTGTCAATTAATCAGTAAATCTATTAATCTTGATAAACTTTATTGTCAATTAAATTGTACTTTTAACTCTATATATATATATATATATATTTATATATATATATATATATATAACGACTTAATCTAACAAATAATTAATACATAACTATACTGGTACACGTGATACGGAAGTTGTATAAAGGGAACTCATAGAAAACACTAGATACCGAAAAAAAAAATATATATAACATAACTGTTTTGGGATATAACTTAAGGATTTAATTTTTGTTTTGAATTTTATTGAATTAAATCGGAATCATGACTCTGACCAGAGCAGCAAAGCAAAAGGCTCAAGCTAATGGGAGTGCTGTGGTTCAGGGGAGAACTGAGGGGGGAGTTGCCCTCTGAATCACAGTCTATTAAAATGCACTGTTTGCTTGATGTTTCCGGAGCAGTCGGGTACGGGATATGATACTGCCAAGGGGGATGTCTTTGTGTGTGCACGATGTAAGGAGTGCAAGGAAATCAGGCGACAACTCAGCGTTGTTATGGGCCTTTATGAGAGCTTGAAGGACAGGGTGGATGCCCTCGAAGGAAATAAATTGAGGGGGAAGCTCTCAGCTGCCCACATCAACGCCAGAGCTTGCACTTGGTCATCAGGCAACACAGAAGCAGCCCCCTAGGCAGAATGCGCTGGTCCCACAGGAACTAGTAGTTGTTGGTGACTCTATTGTCAGGGAAACGGGGAACATCCTTTGTAAAAAGGATAGGTGGAATAGGACCAGGGTATGTCTGCCAGGGGCAAAGGTTGATGACGTTGTAGAGCGGATATCATCTTTTAAGGGCACAAAAGGTGATATAGTTGTACACGTTGGCACTAATGATATTAAGAGTAGGAGACCGGCGGAATTACTTAGCAAGTACAGGTCACTGTTGAAAAAAAAGCCGTGAATTAGGGTTGAACTTGAAAGTGTCTGCAATTCTGCCCAGACACGATAGGAGGGAGTATATGATGAGAGCCTTGTCGATCAATTCGGCCCTGGAGGGATTGTGCAAGGCTCAAGGGGTAGAATTTTTTTCAGCCTGGACTGTACTTGTTAACAGGAGAGATTGCTTCTACAGGTATGGGATACACTTAAATAGAAAGGGTGCAAGAATTTTTGCTGATGCTGTCGAGGCAGTGTTAGGTGGGTCGGAAAACTGCTAGTTGGGGGGGATACAAGGACTAATAGATTAACAGTAGCCAGTGTCAGAGGTGGAAGTGATTCTTGCACTGCTTCTATTGAAATGAGCAGAAGTCTGAAAAACAAGATGCAGGATATTTCAGAGACTGCTGGTAGTCATTGCGGTACAAGTAAACACATGGGTTGTGTTAGGGTAGCTAAGAATAGAAACAGGTGCATGTATACCTGCGTGTACACCAATGCTAGGAGTTTGGTAAATAAATTTGATGAATTTGAGGTATTGCTCAAAACATCAAAGGCAGATATTGTTGGGATATCAGAGACGTGGTGTCACACAGATATAAGTAATGCGGAACTGGAATTTGGGGAATACAATGTGTATAGAAAGGATAGACAGGACAGGAGGGGAGGAGGGGTTATGCTATTAATTAATAAAAACTCATAAAGTCCAAGGAAGTGAAGCCAGTCGACATCGATGGACAGGGCAGCGTCGAGTCAGTTTGGTGTGATATAAGCATAGGGAAATCAAAATTGAGAGTAGGAGTGTGCTATAGGCCTAATGACTCTGATGAGTATAATAAGATATTGTACAGGGAAATAGAGTGGGCCAGTAAATCAGAGAGTCTTATAATGGGGGACTTTAATTTCCCAGATATTGACTGGAATTTGTGGGTTGGTCACACGCACACTAGCAAGGCTTTTGTGGATTTATTGGATGATTGTTTTCTACATCAGCATGTTTGTGAGGCAACAAGAGGGAGCAATACTCTTGATCTGATTATCAGTAGTGATTCTTCATGCATTAAGAATCTGCAGATAAATGAACCACTAGGTGGCAGTGATCACAGTGTGTTGAAGTGGGATTTACTCAAGGAGGTAACTACCATCAGAGGTAAAGGGAAGGGTTTTTGTTTTCGTAAAGGCGACTATGATGGTCTGAGACAGTATTTAAATTCTATACAGTGGGACCAACTGATGATGTTACCAACAGCAAACTCAAAATGGGAAGCATTCAAGGAACTAATCTTGGAGGCTACCAGGCTTTACATACCAACTAAGAAATATTGTTCAAGGTTTAGGCCTAAATGGTTGTCAGATGAACTAATGAGACATGTGGCAGAGAAGAAAAATGCATGGGATACATACAAATTAATGGGTGACATGGAAGCCTATGACAGATATAAGTTGGTCTGTAACCAAGTCACAAAGGAGATTAGGCAGGCAAAGGCAGACTATGAAAAATCCTTGGCAAAGGATGCAAAGAAAAACAGAAAAGAGTTCTTTACATACTTGAACTCGAAAAGGAAAGGGATGAATCAGATTGGTCCACTGGATATTGATGGTTCAACAGTTGAGGATCCTGCTCAGGTGGCTAACAATCTAAACGAGTATTTTGCATCTACATTCACGCATGAGGAGTTATTCAGGAAGGAGAATGATGTAGGTAAAGTAAACATTGGCAGTGAGCTGGATGATTTTGTAATAACTGAGAGGAAAGTGGAGGAGAGATTGTTGAGGATAAACATAAAAAAGGCACCTGGGGTGGATGGGATCTATCCAGTTATATTAAAGGAGGCAGCAAAGGAAGTATGCAAACCCCTAGCCATAATTATGAGAGCTTCTTTGGACTCAGGGGAGGTACCCATAGACTGGAGATGTGCAAATGTAACCCCAATTCACAAAGGAGGATCAAAGGCTGACACAAGTAATTATAGACCTGTTAGTTTAACTTCTGTTCCAGGTAAATTAATGGAGGCACTGGTTAAAGAAGCACTGCAGGATCATCTAGACAAGAATTCAGTTATAGCTCAGACGCAGCATGGTTTTGTTAAGGGCAGGTCTTGCCTGACCAATTTGATTGGATACTATGATGTAGTCACAAAAGAACTGGATGCAGGGAATAACTTTGATATTATATATTTGGATATTAGAAAGGCTTTTGATACTGTTGCACATGGAAGACTGCTGCACAAATTGGAGCAGTGTGGCATTGGAGGCAAATTGCTGCTATGGATAAGGGGATGGTTGAGTGGCAGAAGACAGAGAGTGGTAATCAATGGACACTGCTCAACGTGGACTAATGTTATTAGTGGAGTTCCTCAAGGTTCAGTGTTGGGTCCGTTGTTGTTTTCGGTGTGTATGAATGATATTGATGATGGGATATCAAGTTTAATGTCCAAGTTTGCAGATGATACAAAGGTTGGCAGGGTTGTTAAGGACACTACTGATACTATGCTGCTGCAACAGGATCTGGAAAGGTTGAGCAGATGGGCTGAGAGGTGCCAAATGAAGTTTAACATTGACAAATGTAAAGTACTACATATGGGAAACAGTAACCCCAGATCAACGTATCAACTCTGTGGTACTACGCTGACAGTGGTAGAGAATGAAAAGGACCTGGGGGTAATTGTGCAGGCAGATATGAAGTTCTCTGAGCAGTGCAGACGAGCTGCAAGAGTAGCTCATGGTGTCTTGTCAATGATATACAGGAATTTTTCTAGCAGGGATAAGGAGGTGATTATTCCCTTGTATAAGGCAATGGTAAGGCCACATCTTGAGTACTGTATACAGGTCTGGAGGCCTCATTTCAAGAAGGATGTAGAGGTGCTGGAACGGGTACAGAGAAGGGCAACAAGATTAGTAAATGGAACAAAGGGTTGCTCTTACGAAGAAAGGCTTAAGTTTTGCAAATTACAGAGTCTGGAGACTAGGCACCGGCGAGGTGATCTGATAGAGGTGTATAAGGCTTTGAATGGTTTGAGCATGCTCAATGCCAATGGGATTCTTCATCTTTCTCAGAATAATCACCTCAGAGGGCATAAATTCAAATTGAGGAAGGACGGATGTCGGATAGATGTGCGGAAATTTGCCTTTGGCCAGCGGGTGGTTGGTTGGTGGAACCAACGTCCATCACTTGTTGTTGAAGTTGATAGCCTAAACAAATTTAAAGCTCAACTGGACAGGTATTTCGAACGAACGGAGGGGTGAAATGGGATTGGTTTTTTTTTTTTTTTTTTTTTTGGCTGATGCTGAATAAGCTTGCTTTCTTGCATCATATGCCTCTGCTAATGCTAATGCTAATGCTAAGATAACCTTCTGTTTTCTTTATAAATTTTATGATAGCATACATAAGCATTTTTTAACAGCACGCACAAATTGCAACTAACAAGGTTTGCACAGAGTAACAAGTTTATGAAGCTTAAAAAAAAAAAAAGGAACGGAGAGAAGATTCTGAAAATTTATTTTTGTTTTTTATACAATTAAAGATTTCAGTAAAGGGGATGCACATTTCACTGTAATAACGTAAAAAACCACACAATTCTAGCTATCGGTATTTTTGCAAATGCAATAACATGGAGCTTACTTCCCCTTTATTGTAGTAACAGAAAAGCCCAATAAACCAGAAAGTGCAAATTGTTTTTATTGTTTTATGGTAGTGACCTTCAGAAATGTGTTTTAGAAAAATATCACAAAGGCATTCAAAATTGGTTCTTATAACAGAACATATACCGAGGAGCCAAAACATTATGACCACCTACCTAATATGACGTTCGTCCTCCACGTACAACTAAAACAGCTTGTACCTGGCAAGGCATGGACGCTACAAGATTTCTAAACGTGTCTTCTGGTACCAACATGTAACCAGCAAATCCTTTAACTCCTGTAAGGTCCGTGGTTGAGATGCCACAGATCAGATTTGCTGCTCCAACACAAACCACAGATGCTCAATGGAATTTGATGTCTGGGGAATTTAGAGGCCAGGGCAATACCTGGAAGTCTTCCTCATGTTCCGCAAACCAGTCTCGAACAATTCGGGCAGTGTGACATGGAGAATTATCCTGCTGAAAGATGGCAATGCCAGAGAGGAAGACTGTTGTCATGAAAGGTTGTACCTGGTCAGCAATGATGTTTAGGTAGGTGGTAGATGTCAGAGTGCCGGCACATGGATGACTGGACCCAGGGTATCCCAGCAAAACATCACCCAAAGCATGATACCACAGCCACCGGCTTCATTTCGTCCCACGGTGCATCCAGGTGCCATCACTTCCCCAGGTAAACAACGCACATATACCTGGCCGTCCACATGATGCAACAATAAATGTGATTCATCAGACCAGACAACCTTCTTCCAATCACTCAAGGTCCAGTTTCGATGCTCAAGTGCCCATTGTAGGCACTGTCCCCGGTGAACCGTTGTTAGCATGGGCACTCAGAGTGGCCTGCGGCTAGGCAGCCCCATTTTCAGCAGGGTTCGACGTACTGTGTGTTGTGACCCATTACTCCTGTTACCAGCATTCCAATTACCGGCGAGTTGTGCTACAGTCACCCTGCTGTTCTGTTGCCACGTACCATCCGGAAGAGCCTTCACTCACCTCGAGAATTGATGAGCTGTGGTCGTCCACCAACCACCTCGCCGGTGGTTCGTGGGTTTCCCCTCCTCGACCACCTTTAGGTAGGTACTAACCACGGCTGACCGTGAGCACCCCACCAGCCAAGCTGTTTCAGATATGCTGTGACCCAGTCTGGCCATTACAATTTGGCCTATGTCAAACTCCCTTAAGTCCACTGCCTTTCCCATCCGAAGAACAAGAGTAACACTGATTAACGGAGCTCAGCATCAGGTTTTTTTTATACCATGTCCTGACCCACACACACACACGCTGTAGTTCCCCTGTACTTGCTTCGATTTGCATAACGACTCACTGGTCATAATGTTTTGGCTCATCGGTGTATGATAATGATGAAAGTGTAGCGATTTGAAATGGTAACTAATACAATTTACACTATAAAAAAGACTGTTTAGAGAGCTATATAGCGAAAATTTCAATTCTGAGGTTGTGGAATACCAATAAACAATGTGTTATTGGGTTTACATTACGATATTTTCATGATACGATGGTGTCTCTGGAACAGATTAATATTGTAAAGCGGGGTACACTGTATTGTATAGCTACGCGTGTGGTTTGAAATGCGGTATTTATGAATGTTTAACATTCATTTTTATATGAACATTAATGAAAATATGAACATTTTGCAATTAATGTTCATATTTTCGATTTTGTTGATACTTGATACTTGGGGAAAAAAACCCTGTAAAGCGGGAACTGCCTGTATATAACAGTCTCAGCCTTGAAAAGATGTTTCTGGGAAGAGAAATCAACTGAAAAGACTTGGGAACTCTCAAACAAGGGTTTGTTTCCTGCAACTCTTCTTGTAACTATTTTTGAGTAAAATTCTGTGAAGTGAATAAGTACTCCACTTTTTTCAGTTTTTTTTATAACTGTATCTTATAAAAATGTGTTTTGAGTGCTTCAAAAAACCTCAGGTGGAAAAATCCTATTTTTGTTTACATTTTATATTGTAATTTTTTTATATACTGTATTTCTCAGCATGTTTATACTAAACTTTTTTTTTTAAATTTTGTGTGCAGTCAAGCAACTAACCTTTTTTAAATTTCTGTTGGAGTCCATTAGAGCCTTCCAGCAAGATAAAAACACAGATAAGTGAAAAAAAACTGTTCATACATAATTTTGAAGTACTGGATGCTTAAAGGTTTTAACAATTTTATCAAGTTAAAAATGACTAATAGTATTTAATATATATACATTTTGATATTTATATATGTAATATAAAGCAGAAATACATATGCATGTGTAATTTTCAAATTTCACTCTAAAATGGAAATGCCTATTAGCTTCATTCTTACACTTTATACTTATACAGTTCTCTTTTTTATTTTGCACAGAATTAATAAAACATTTCTGCATGATCTGCTCATATACATATTATATAAGAAGAAATAAGTGTGCAAAATTTAATTTTATATCCTTATCGCTTTCACAAACTGCAAAATAGAAGCAATGTAAACTTGCATACGCATGTTATGTTTATGAAATTTTTTCTTATTTCGATCATAACTAACAAAAGTTTTGTTGCACTGAAAATGATATGTAAAAAATTTAAATATTTTTACATGCCATTCCATTCATAAAAGTTCAATTCTTGACTTTTTATGAATGAAGAATACCTGCAAGGCAGAATTTTAGAAAACCAAAAAGTTTTTACAGAAATACAAAAAAAAAGTGCATCTCTTGACAGGTTAAGTACAGCATACCTGCTCCTTGTTCAAATGGTTTTATATATAGCTATATTTTATATTAATTTCAATACAAAAATTTCCACCACAGATATTATTCTTTTTCACAAATTAGATCCATACACTTGTTTTAACACCACTTTACTCTCTAAATTTACCTTTAAAGCCAGAACCGAAACAAGCAAAACTGTCACTTTCAAGTGCCACCTATGGTATTTTCACATTTCCATAACATAACACCATAAAGGGTGTCAGTCAGGGTGAGTTAACGGTTTTGCTCATGCCAGCCATGTCAAATTTGATTGTCCCCATCGCAAACCTAAGCGTTGTCGTGGAATTGTTACAAAAGTAGTCAGTGAAGAATACAGCAAGGTAGCCAGAGCTGCACCTGATCTTTTTGGACTAATGTTATTAGTGGAGCTCCTCAGGGTTCATTACAGTTGAACATGGTTTTCTGAGCAGTGCAGCTCACACAGTTTTGTAAATGATATACAGGAATTGTGCCAGCAAGGAGATGATTAGCCTACTGTATAGTACAAGGGTTAGGCTGCAACTTGAGTATTGCACACATATCTATAAACCTCATTTCAGGAAGGGCATGGATATGTTAGAACAGATGCAGAGAAGAGCAACCAGATTAGTAAGGGAAAACAAAAGGTTTTCTTACCAAGAAAGATTTCAGTTCTGCAAATTGTAGTACAGTCTGTCCTCGTATAGCACGATAGTTGCGTTCCTAGAAACCCTCGTGCAATGCAAAATCGTGCAATATAAACAACAGGCCCTATGGGAAAAGTAGGGTTAGGTGCCGACCACCCAAGATTGAACACACATTTGGAACCAAAACATTACCAAACACAATAAATAATCGGGTAATTTTAATCGTTATAAAATACTTACGTATTTTATAACGATTAAAATACGTAATAAAAATAATATTATATTATAATAAAGTATTTTTAGTATTTTTTAATACTAAAAAAGTATTTTTTACAGATAAAATACGTATTTTATTCGTAAAAAAATTATTATATTAAATAAAATAGTCGTAATAAAATACTTACGTATTTTATAATACGTAAGTATAAATTATAATACGTAAGTCGTAATAAAATATTGCTAATGCTTTTGCTTCTATCGTAAGCAAACTTGTTTTTTGTTTGATTTTCTATCCAAAGAGATGACAGCCGTTCCATCTCTTCCAATTCTTTGTGTCTTAATCTAATGGATTTTAATTACACTTTGAGTTGTTCCCGCTATGAAAGTTGTTTTTATTTTCTCTGCATTCTTTGCAATTCTCCGCGTTGCCTCATTTAGGTCTGTAGCACGTGCAATATCACATAGTCTTTCATTTCGCTCAAAGCGTTTCACAATTTCATATTTTTTCTCTATCGACAGAAGCGGACTGGCCATAAGTCTTACGGGGGAAACCACGGTGGGCCGGAGGCCGGTGTGATTTTGGCCATAAACCGTAGTATGAGGCCACTACAAATTTTCCCGGGTAAGAATTTTTGACCCAGTCCGCCTCTGTTTATCGATATTGCTGCTTTTTTTTTTCTCTCTGAATCTGCAGTGTCTTAGCCAGGACGCTTCCTTTTCACACCTTTTAAGTATTTTACTCATTTTTAGGGAATAAAGCACAATTACAAAACGAGGAGGCACGCTTGATACACATAAACAAAGCTGCGCCCGTGTAGCAACTGAATAAACAACACCGTAAAGGCCGAGATACACTATTAACACCTCACATTTTACTAAAGCACATTTCTGGGGGTTACTACCATAAAACAATAAAAACAATTTCCAGTTGCGTTTCTGCTAGTGGAATCTGTTATAAACTGGTAGTAAACTCCATCTAATTGCATTTGCGATTATATTGATAGCTGGAGTTGTGTTGGTTTTTACGTTATTATGGTGAAATGTGTTTCCCCTTCACTGATATAAAACACATAAATACATTTTCAGAATCTTCTTCGTTCCTATCGTGTTGCGTTCAGTTGGGGTGATTCCGCATTCGACTGCCATTTCTTGTAAACACAAAGGCGAATCGTGTATAAGCGAATTCGGTTCGTGTTATATAAGATAACGTTCCCCTATTTATAAATTGTGTATGATCGAATTCGTGTAATGCAAACACGTGTTATACGAGGACCGACTGTACTTGGAAAGTGATTCCACTTAACTATCTCTTGGATCAAGGGATGCTTGAGTGGCAGGAGACAGAGAGTAATTATTAATGACCACTGTTCTTTATGGGCTAATTTTATTAGTGGAGTTCCACAGGGATCAGTGCTAGGCTTACTATTTTTCAGTATTTATTAACAATATTGATGAAGACATATAAAGTTTAGTGGCCAAGTTTCCTGATGATACAAAGGTTGGCAGGGTGGGCTATTCAAACAAGACTTGTATAAATTAGGAAGATGGGCTGAAAAGTGGCAATTGAGATTTAAAATTGATAAATGCAAGCTACTGGGCAACAATAATCCCGGATTAACTTTCAAACTTAGTGGTACAATTGAGTAGGGGAGATGAAAAAGACCTAGGAATAACTGTTTAGTCTGGTGCTTGAAGTTCTCTGAATGGCCCAGACAAGGCTCTGCCAATGGTATACAGGATTTTGTTGGCAGGGCCAAGATGAAGAGTTAACCCTGTTGTATAAGACAATAGCTAGGCCACATCTTGATTACATTTGAAACCTCATTTTAGAAAGGAAGTAGAGCTGTTAGAAAGGGCACAGAGAAGAGAAACAAGATTATTGAAAGGCTCAAAATGTTACTCTTAACCAGGAAAGACTCATTTTCTGTGAATTGCAGTATCTGGAAATTAGGCACCTGCAAGGAGATCCGAGTATTTAAGTCTTCTTTAAATGGATGCCATAAGCATTTGAGTGAACCAAATGCTGATGACATCCTTAGAGTTTCTCAGATGACACACACACGAGGTTGGAATAAACTTCCGTCTAGTATTTTGAAAGTGGCTAGTCTGAATTTAGGAAAAGATTACAAAAATTATTAGAGGAGTAGGCAGATCTTGCTTCTTTAAATCAATTAGACACTAATGAGATTTTGATGGTGTGATTCAGTGAGAGAGACATCACATCAGTAGTACAAAATATCAATGTAAAAATAAAAAAAAATAATAATAATAAAAAAAAAAAGCAAAAAGAAGACTGCTTTTTCTGTAAGGCTTATTATTGTAGTTTTGAGGGGCTGCTGGAAAATGGACTCTTACCAAGAACATAATTGTCTCAGCTTGTGTAGAGCCTAAAAAATTACTAAACTCAATTTACCTCACAATAATGACATTTATTTGATAAGAATTACATTACAAAATCTATGCTGGTTTCTGTCACATACAAGGAATTGTTATAAATGCTACTAAAATAACACCATTTCATTAAAAGATGTTTTTTAAAATTTAAAATATGGAATGACATTTGAATAAATTATTAAAATCTCATTCCATATTTTAATTATCTCGCTCTCTCTCTCCTCTCTCTCTAGTGATACTTCTACCTTGTCTATGATTTTTAGTGACCTCAAGCTGATCTAATGCAATTTCCAATTCTGTATCTACAGTATACCTACCTTTTAACTTATAAACAATCCACTTTCTTCCTCTGTTGAAAAAAGATCTAGGTTTGGCAATAAAAATCTAGAAAGTAGATTGGTTTGGTTTTTTTTTTTTTTAGGAGCATTAGCAACTAAGGCCATATTGCTCCGGGATATGCGGTGGTCATTCCCTGACCTTTCCGCATCCTCCATATTTGGTGGTGACGGGCTCGAACCCCGGTCTAATCAAGAAGCGTGTGCTATGCACTGCTGCTCCTTCCCACCTGGCTACGGAGGCGCCTTAGAAAGTAGAAAAAAACAAACAAAAAACCCATTAAATTCTATTTGGTTTCTTTGTTTGTTAAACTATTCAGTAATAAGAACTGTTTATTACTATTTTTTTAGTTACATGCAGTCCATGCACTATTCTTCCATCACTCACATACTCAATTTAACAAAGGACCATGCACATAATTTGAGAGATTATTCCCTTTTTTTTAATCACAAAAAAATCATTTTTAGCTTGTTTATGGTTTTCTAAACTCAATTAAAAAATATCAACAAAAATAAATGAGAGAAACCAGTAACAATAATAAAATTTACATCATATTCAAAGTATTCACTTTAAAGGTCACCGATCCCCCAGATTAAAACTCACATAGCATATTGCAACATGAACATCAGCCGACCGGGCTAGCCGAGTGGGTAAAGTACCTGCCCGGCAACCCAAAGGTCGCGGGTTCGATTCCCGCCTCGGGCTTGGATCAAAGTACTGCAAAAACCTTGGGAGGTGCAATATGGCCACAGAAGCCGATGTGCCAACAACTACCAAATCAAAAAAAAAAAAAAAACATGAACATCCATATTTGTCAGCTATTTGTGTTTAGCTGGTGAAACAAAACTGTATGACAAGATCAGAAACCTGTTGTTAGTGTCAATTTCCATTTCCACATGACACAGATGTCATGTGGAAATGGAAATTGCCTACAAGAAAGACATTTACTCATTTGATGTCTATTAAATCAGACAAATTAATGTCTCATAATTTATAGTATATCAAACTGAAAACAAACTACTGTATAACCAGTTATTGGTGGGAAAAGGTACACAGGATTTTACTTCATGTGTAAATTTAAAAAAAATAACAGAAAATGTGGCATCTGTTAAATGTCATATCAATGGAATGCTAAGTTTTGAAACTCTGTGTATTTACCTTTTAATTTTGAAAGATCTATTTTCTTACACTGCTAAAATAAGATCAAGACTTGGAAATGAAAATAAGACAAAAAGAAATCTAAAAATAAAAAAATAAATAAAAGAAAAGAGAAATTAATAACCTCTGAGGGCTGATCTAAAGCAAATCCAATATCTGTACTTACCTGTAATTTACACTTGGAAATCTATTTTTTTCCACTCCTGAAAAAGATCCAGACTTGGAAATAGAAATCTAGAAAAAAAAAAAAAAAAAAATCGAATTATGAACTATTCATTAATAAATTTCATTCGGTTGTCTGTAATAGGAATCGCATCAATTATTTTTTGCGAATAAGAATTTTATTATTACTGTATTAAGTAATGCCATCAGACAATATAGTAAAGTGACCAATAAAGTGTGCATTATAAAAACTTTGCCGTTTTTAATCACATGCAATTCATGTAAAAAATTGGCACAATACCATTAATAAATTAAAAATAACCATTTATTTAATAAATTATATAATTACATCAAGTATTAAATTATTATTTTTTTGAATATCTCTCTGGAGTCAGTGGCGGATTACTCATTAAGGCAATGAGGCACAAGCCTAGGGGCCCAGGCTTTGGGAGGCCCCAAAGCCAAGACATTTTTCTATAGGGTTCTAAAATAGATTATTGTTTTCAGTAAACATCATAAAAATCTTGATTAATTTAAGTGAAAATTTAAGCAAAAAATTCAAAAGTACAAAATTTCATTTATATGCCACCTAACTTTTATTTATTTTTTATTCTTTTTTTTTTATTATTATTTTTTGGGGGGGGCCCCAAATATAATTTGCCTGGGGGCCCCAACTATCCTTAATCTGCCACTGCTGGCGATATTTCTACATATCTAGTGAGTTTTAGTAACCTCTGAGGGCTGATCTAAAGCAATTCACAAATCTTAATTAAAATACGGTTATTATTATTATTATTATTAACATCATAAAAATCTTGATTAATTTAAGCGAAAATTTAAGCAAAAAATTCAAAAGTACAAAATTTCATTTATATGCCACCTAACTTTTATTTATTTTTTATTCTTTTTTTTTTTATTATTATTTTTTGGGGGCCCCAACTATCCTTAATCCGCCACTGCTGGCGATATTTCTACATATCTAGTGAGTTTTAGTAACCTCTGAGGGCTGATCTAAAGCAATTCACAAATCTTAATTAAAATACGGTTCATATGGATACGTTACCTCGCATATAACCACCTTCTTATAAACATCTATTTTTTCCCACTGGTGAAAAAGATCTATACTTGGAAATAAAAATCTAGAAAAAAAAAAACCAAATTATGAACGATTCATTAATAAATTTCATCCAGTTGTCTGTAATAGGAATCGTATCAATTATTTTTTGCGAATAAGAATTTATTAAATAATGCCATCAGACAATATAGTAAAGTGACCAATAAAGTGTGCATTATAAAAACTATGCCGTTTTTAATCACATGCAATTCATGTAAAAAATTGGCACAATACCATTAATAAATTAAAAATAACCATTTATTTAATAAATTATATAACTTACATCAAGCATTAAATTATCATTCTTTTGTATATCTCTCTGGAGATATTTCTACATGTCTAGTGAGTTTTAGTAATCTCTGAGGGCTGATCTAAAGCAATTCACAAATCTTTATTAAAATACGGTTATGGATACGTTACCTTGCATATAACCACCTTCTTAGAAACATCTATTTTCTCCCACTGGTGAAAAAGATCT
This sequence comes from Mastigoproctus giganteus, assembly GCF_048544385.1. Classification (NCBI taxonomy): domain Eukaryota; kingdom Metazoa; phylum Arthropoda; class Arachnida; order Uropygi; family Thelyphonidae; genus Mastigoproctus; species Mastigoproctus giganteus. The sequence continues at coordinate 219,337,852 of NC_143576.1, forward strand.
ATACAGTACTTGGAAATAAAAATCTAGAAAGAAAATAGGAAAAAAAAAAAAAAATGCTAGTTTTGTTTCATCTTGATGAAATAACACAATTAGACCTATAGTAAAGTGACCGATCAAGTGCACATTACGAAACCTCTACTGGTTTTTCAGTCCCATGCAAAAAATGGGCATACAATTAAAATAATCAAATAATACCGTTTCAAAGTATGGAATGATGTGGATGAAGCGCACTCCTTTGGTGAGTACTTGCGAGGTGCAGCAAGAAAAATATAGTACATGTAGCAAGGTCAGTCATTTCGCAGTGCAACATTGGTTTCGATTTCAGATTCAGTGGTGACGTTTAGCATCACGTGATATGCGCAACCGAACAGCACGAAGTCCAACTCTCGACTGGAGTTGACTACTGTACTTGGTTTACTCTTACATTCCACGTTAATCGAAAAATTAGCCGATAGTTTTCGTCGGTTTGCAGAACTTATACAACTCACTAACGACCAATTACGGGTTAGCAGTCGGAGTACACGATAACGAAAATTATTGACTGACAGAATACCGCGGCAAATACATGTATTTCGCCAAAACTGTTTCTGAGAAGAGTTAAAGAACAGAAATATTCTGTAACAGGTACATAATATGTCCTGCCACTAGCATATTTAACGTGTTTTACATTTAAAAAAAAAAATGCTGGTTTGTATTCCTGTTTCATCTTAGCGTTAGCACTTATGATGCAAGAAAGCAACATCAGCCAAAGGGGGAAAAAAAGTCAACCCCTTCCCATTTCACTCAACGATTGTCTAGTTCTGCCTTCAATTTATTTAAGCCATCAACTTCTACAACAGATGGAAGTTTGTTCCAGCAATCAACCACCCGCTGGCTAAAGGCAAATTTCCGCACATGTATTCTACAATTGTTTTTCCTCAATTTGAATTTATGTCCCTGCCAGGCGATTAATCAGGGCAAGAGGAAGAATTCCACCAGCATCTTGTTAAACAATTCAGTAATAAATAATACAGCCAAACGATACAGTAAAGTGACCATTCAAGACACATTACGAAACCTTTGCTGGTTTTTCAGTCTCATGCAAAGAAATAGAAATATCACCATTAAAATAATAATAATCAATATAGTACTGTAATAATATTAAAATAATACCATTTCATTAAAAATCCGTGTTTCAACTTACGGAATGATGTGGAGGAACCATGCTACTTTGGTGAGTACTTGCGAAGTGCAGCAAGGAAAATACTGTAGTATAACAATACGCCACTAGGACCAGTCATTTCATGTTTCAACTTTCAGTTTCAGATTCGGTGCTGACGCTCGCGTCACATGATATTGCGTAACTTGTAAGTGAACACAGCTGCGCGTATGATCATGTAGTAGTAGTAGTGTCATGTGATGCAAAAAAGCATGTGTATGAGCTTATGCAGCATCAGCGGAAAAAAAAAAAAAAATCACACCATTCCCTCCAATGTGAACGCAAAACTCAGCAGCAAGCTGAACGTAGCGACTTGCCCAGCAGCACAAAGTTTAAGAAGCTTAAAAATGACAATTGTGTGAGAGCTATATTTCCCATTTACTGTAGTTGTATTGGTCGGAGAGATACTGTTGACATTTGCTGTATTAACAAGATAACAGGTGATATTGTAGGCCGACCGATGTTTTCAGGAGCTCACATTTTACTGTTTGAACAGAAATTTCATGAGGCGGAATAGCTTGAGGGGAGGAGCATATTTATGGAAGTCACTGCCATATAATCAACTCCAGGGGCTCATCTCTGGTGAGTACGGGCTTGGCCCACCTAGGGTCCTGAGCTGGATATCATTATTCTTCTCTTTCTTGGTGATTCCCTTCTACTTCTGTCTCTCTCAGGGTAACCCAGAATTTTTTTCTTTTTTTTTTAAGCTGGTGCAGCAAAAGCCTTAGGCTTCCTTGCACCGTACGGCTAATAATAAAAAAACAATTTGCAGTTCCCACTTTATTGGGCTTTTCTGTTAATACAATCTAATATAAGCTGATAATAAAACTCGATCTTATGCCATTTGCGATAATACCGAAAGCTGGAATTCTGTTTGTTTTTACGTTATTATGGTGAAATGAGTTTCCCCTTCTATGAAATCTTCAATCATATATAAAAAAAAAAAAAAATATATATAAATTTTCAGAATCTTTTCTTCATTCAGATTTTTAAAGAGCGAAATTGTTACTACTTAACTCACTTGTGCGTGCCGTGTTCGTCGTTATTGATTGCTTATCTCTTTCACTGTTTTAAATTTTACAATAAAAAAAATTGCCAGTGATCAGAAATATCAATTAGTACTGTATGTATATATTGCAGTGCTATATTTACTATAATATTTATTTATTAGAAATTTAATATTTTTAAACCTGTGTTAGCAATTTTATTGGATTTCTAACTTTTTTTTAGTGCATTGAACATTTTATTTTATTATTATTTTTTTGAGTGCTCTGCCCCCATTCCTATTTTGCCCTTAAGCCCTGTTGTTTTTAATGAGCGAAATGCCATAACGCGAAGATTTTTAGGAACACATGTACTGCGTTATAGCAGAACTGACTGTACGTACAGTACCTATCAAATTCTTCGGAGTGTTGGCGGGTAATTACTAAATCAAGTCAGAGTTATCTAACACCAATTATCTCATGACTCAAATGCATTAAAAAATCACTTATATGCATTTTATTTTTATGATCTTTGTAATTTAATGTTTAATTTTATTGCAATGTTCTGTGATCTGCGGCTGGTTTAGCTCGTTTAAAATCATATGGTATGCGTTCGGAACTGTCATGGAATCCCAAAATTTGTTTCACCTCTGGCACAGCTATAGGCGTTCCCATGGCATTACACTGATTCGTGCCATTTATTGTCACGAAAGGACAATTCTTTGATAAAAGAAGCAAATAACCCCAGGGCCTTACGTCTGGTGAGTGTGGGCTTGGCAGACCCAGGGTCTTCAGCTGGACATCATTATTCTTTTCTTTCTTGGTGATTCCCTTCTACTTCTGACCCTTGTTTTCTTTCTTGTTCTCTCTCTCTCAGGGTAACTCAGAATTTTTTTTTTCTGCCTGGTGCAGCAAAGGTTAGCCATATGATGCAAGGCAGCCTCAGGTTTCCTTGCACCATGTGGCTAATAATAATAAATGCATATGGTACATTGGCATGGTGCAAGGCACAATGAAACTAAACTGTGTTAATGGAAATTGGTTCAGTGGAACAGATAATCATACTATATGCTCTTTCAGTTTGATGGACTTCTTTAGATGAGTAGGATGTCTGGAGAATGCATACTATATGAGTGTGGTGAGCCATCTGTTAAGATGGGAGGAGCTGTCATGATCTGGAGCTTTTGTTATCAACACATGGGTTGTGTTAGGGTTGCTAAGAATAGAAACAGGTGCATGTATACTTGCATGTACACCAATGATAGGAGTTTGGTAAATAAATTTCATGAATTTGAGGTATTACTCAAAACATCAAAGGCAGATATTGTTGGGATATCAGAGACGTGGTGTCACACAGATATAAGGAATGCAGAACTGGAATTTGGGGAGTACAATGTGTACAGAAAGGATAGACAGGATAGGAAGGGGACAGGGGTTATGCTATTAGTTAAGAAACACATAAAATCCAAGGAAGTGAAGCCAGTCGACATTGCTGGACTGTGCAGTGTCGAGTCAGTTTGGTGTAACATAAGCATTGGGAGATCAAAATTGAGAGTAGGAGTGTGCTATAGGCCTAATGACTCTGATGAGTATAATAAGAAACTGTACAGGGAAATAGAGTGGGCCAGTAAATCAGAGAATCTTATAATGGGGATTTTAATTTCCCAGATATTGACTGGAATTTGTGGGTTGGTCACTCACACACTAGCAAGGCTTTTGTGGATTTATTGGATGATTGTTTTCTACATCAGCATGTTTGGGAGGCAACTAGAGGGAGTAATACTCTTGATCAGATTATCAGTAGTGATTCTTCATGCATTAAGAATCTGCAGATAAAGGAACCACTAGGTGGCAGTGATCACAGTGTGCTGAAGTGGGATTTACTCAAAGAGGTAACACCATCAGGGGTAAAGGGAAGGGTTTTAGCTTTCATAAAGGCAACTACGATGGTCTGAGACAGTATTTAAATTCTATACAGTGGGATCAACTGATGATGTTACCAACAGCAAATTCAAAATGGGAAGCATTCAAAGAACTTATCTTGGAAGCTACTAGGCTTTACATGTCAACTAAGAAATATTGTTCAAGGTTTAGGCCTAAATGGATGTCAGATGAACTAATGAGACACACAGCAGAGAAGAAAAATGCATGGGATACATATAAATTAATGAGTGACATGGAAGCCTATGATATAAGCTGGTCTGTAACCAAGTCACAAAGGAGGTTAGGCAGGTGAAGGCAGATTACGAGAAATCTTTGGCAAATCATGCAAAGAAAAACAGCAAAGAGTTCTTTACTTATTTAAACTCTAGAAGGAAGGGGATGAATCAGATTGGTCCACTTGATATCGATGGTTCAACTGTTGATGATCCTGCTCAGGTAGCTAACAAACTAAATGAATATTTTGCATCGACATTCATACATGAAGAGTTATTCAGCGAGGGGAATGCCAGAGGTGTATTCAACTCTGGCAGTAAGCTAGATAAGCTTGTAATAACTGAGAGTAAATTGGAGAAATTGTTGAAGATAAACACAAGAAAGGCACCTGGTGGATGGGATCTATCCAGTTATATTAAAGGAGGCAGCAAAGGAAGTAAGCAAACCCTTAGCCATAATTATGAGAGATTCCTTGGACTCAGGGGAGGTACCCATAGACTTGAAATGTGCAAATGTAACCCCAGTTCACAAAGGAGGATCAAAGGCTGACACAAGTAATTATAGACCTGTGAGTTTAATTTCTGTTCCAGGAAAATTAATGGAGGCGCTGGTTAAAGAAGCACTGCGTGATCATCTAGACAAGTCTTCAGTTATAGCTTGGACACAGCATGGTTTTGTTAAGGGAAAGTCTTGCATGACCAACGACCAACTTGCATAACCCAACGATCCGTGAGGGATACCCATAGATTTAAAGAAATAAAATAAATAAAAACTGGGGACCCTTTAAACCATTTCCTAACTACCAATTTGCTGCTAAATGAATTACATTTGAACCTTTTAAATCCAGAAGATTCAGGCTCTAAGCCTTGCCAGATCTTGAAATTTTGCAGGGTCGGATTCTTATCAAAAATAACACCATAACGATATAATTATTTAGTTGCTTTTTTTTATTGTTGTTGTTGCAAGGCTTTAAGCGCACATTTGTGACTTAGATATATATTGTCTATAAATTGCACGTGTTCTCTGATCTGTTTGCTGGACAAAAAAAAAAAAGTTTCCAGGAGGAAAAAACCATGTTACTCTCACATGAAACAGACTAGCTCAGCAACTTTGTGAAAAAGACCATAAAAATTCTTCATGTCATTAACTGGATTTGAAACAGGCGTTTTCCACTCAGTGTGGGTAGGTCAATACATAATCTTATATGTACTGTGACCTACCCATGAGGACATATTATAAAATTTATTAAAGCCACAAAAATATTTAAATTTTTATTCTGAAATAGATTTTATATGATAAAAACATCTTCTGTAACTGATTTTATAAGGTAAAAACTTATTTCTATGTGGTGAAATCTCAAATCTAGCACAATGAGCTCCAAGCTGCTGCTTGGCAAATGGCCAATCTCAGAATTAAATTTGCCAATTTTCAAAAACTTTTCTGGATTCGTCCATTTCACTGATCATAATTGGAAAACAGTAATGCTTTAGGACCTGCCATGGAAATCTTAGGTAGCTCCACAGCGACCCTGCCAGAGTATCATTGCCTGGTCTACCTCCATGTGGTGATTGACAGATAATGTGGGGTCCCAATAGGGGCTCCACAGCTAAATGGCTGCCTACTTTTGACACTCTATCTCTCTCAGTGTAACTTGGAGAATTTTTTTTTTTGGCTGGTGCAGCATAAGCCTCAGGCTCCTTGCACCAGGTAGCTAATAATAATAATAATAATAATATTGTCTAAGTTTGCAAATGATACAAAAATTGGCAGGGTTGTTAATGTAGTAATCAAGGTATGCTACTGCAATAAGACCTAGAAAAATCAGGCAGTTAACATTTAACATTGACAAATGCAAGGTAATGCATATGGGTAATAGTAATTCCAGATTAAGGTACTGCACTGTGTGGTACTATACTCAGCATAGTGAAAAATATAAAAGACCTGGAGGTAATTGTGTAGTCAGATATGTGGTTCTCTTAGCAGTGCAGACAGGCAGCTAGGAAAACTTTGAGTTTGTCAATGACATACAGGAACTTTGCCAGCAGGGATAAGGTGATTATCCCATTGTAAAAGTCAATGTTCAGGCCCCATCTTCAGTACCGCTTAGTCTGGAGGCCTCATTTTAGGAAGGATCTGTTGGAGCAGCTGAAGAGAAGGGCAATGATATTGGTGAACAGAAGGGTGATCTTACTAAGAAAGTCTTCAGTTCTGGAAATTGCAATGTCTGGAAGCTAGGCACTTGCAAGATTTAATCCAGGTGTGTAAGGCCTTGCTTGAACAGACTGAGGAAGCTCAATGCTGATCGCATTCTCCTTCTTGTCCAGACTATACACGAGGGTGCATAAATTCAAATTGAGGAAGGAGGTTGCAGGATAGACATGCAGAAGTTTGCCTTCAGCCAGCTGGCGGTTAATTGTTGTAACAAACTTCTATTTGCTGTTGTTGTGAAAGTGGATATTTATATAAATTCAAGGACTAGATAAATTAGTGGGATGGACGGACAGGTACAGGTAATGTGTGAATTTTTAGCTTTCTTGCACTATTTGCCAATACTTAATATTAAAAATCTCTGAAAAATTTAATCCATAAGACATTTTGATCTGGTTGCCTGTCCTAATTGTGTAGATGTTTTTTATACTCATGAGTCATTGGACTATAACACTTGTACTCTTATTTTTCCAATCAATGCCACCACATAAATTCAATAGAGTTATCTTCTGGATATGTTTTGTATGTGCATACTCAACAATTAAAAGCACTATCCCACCTTTATGAATTTCCACATTCTAATTCAGCATTATCAGAATTGTTTTAATCAGTACCTCAAATTTATGAATTTATTAACTACAATTATAGCATTCACCCACAGGGTCTGCCTTTTTATGTCCATTGTTACTATAACACATCCAATGAAACTGCATATAAGAGTAGTTTCTCAAGCTTTACTTCCCATTCATTTAAAATAACACTCCTGTTGGTGCATCTTTTACCATAAGAATGCTTTTTCTTTTGATGTCTCATACAAGATCTTATGAGGTGTGCATGTTTCTTTAACCCATGTCATCAAATTAGCATTAGTAGAGGCATATGATGCAAGAAAGCAAGCTTATGCAGCATCAGCCAAAAAAAAAAAAAAAAAACCTTCCTTCACCCCTCCGTTCGTTCGAAATACCTGTCCAGCTGAGCCTTAAATTTATTTAGGCTATCAACCTCTACAACAAGGGATGGAAGTCTGTTCCACCAACCAACTACCCGCTGGCTAAAGGCAAATTTCCGCACATCTAACCTACATCTGTCTCTCCTCAATTTCAATTTATGCCCTCTCAGGTGATTATTCTGAGCAAGAGGCAGTATCCCATCAGCATTGAGCATGCTCAAACCATTCAAAGCTTTGTACACCTCTATCAGATCACCTCGCCAGTGCCTAGTCTCCAGACACTGTAATTTGCAAAACTTAAGCCTTTCTTCGTAAGAGCAACCCTTCGTTCCGTTCACTAACCTTGTTGACCTTCTCTGTACTCGTTCCAGCAGCTCTACATCCTTCTTGAAATGAGGCCTCCAGACCTGTATACAGTACTCAAGGTGCGGCCTGACCATTGCCTTATACAAGGGAATAATCACCTCCCTATCCCGGTATAACCAGGTATATATGTAAACCCTCCTTACCTCCAATTAAAGCAGTTTAAGGACTCTTCAGTGATACTGGCAAAGACCCTTACACCACCTTTGTTCAATGTATTCCATCTCTGCAAATAGGTTCCTTTTAGCTTCAGGTGTAAGCCATGATGATAAAATTCCAAGCCCCTCACAGCGTTGTAGAATCCATCATCTAAATTAATGAAGGCTTCAGCTCAGAGTTAGCAATAGCAGAGGCATATGATGCAAGAAAGCAAGCCTATACAGCAAAAACCTTCCCATTTCACCCATAAATTTGCTCCAAATGTTTGTCTAGTTCTGCCCTGAATTTATTTAAGCTATAAACTTCTAGAATGACAGATGGAAGTGTGTTCCAGCAATCAACCACCCACTGGCAAAAGACAATTTTCTGCAAATCTATTCTACAACAGTCTTTTTCAATTTGAATTTATGTCCCATCAAGCAATTAATCACTGCAAGAGGAAGAAGAATCCCATCAGCATTAAGCTTGCTCAAACTATGCAAAGCCTTATACACCTCAATCAGATCACGCCGCAGGTGCCTTGTCTCCAGACACTGATTTGCAAAACTTAAGCCTTTTTTCGTAAGAGCAACCCTTTGTTCCATTCAGTAATCTTGTTGCCCTTCTTTGGACTTATTCCAGTAACTCTACATCTTTCCTAAAATAAGGCCTCCCGAACATTATGCAGTACTTAAGGTGTGGCCTGGCCATTGCCTTATATAAGGGGATAATTACCTCTTTATTCCTGCTATAGAAATTCCTGTATATCATTGACAAGACACTATGAGCTACTCTTGCAGACTGTCTCCACTGCTCAGCAAACTTCATATTTGAGAACGAGGGTAGCCTATGCAGACGTAGCTTATTGCCGCTCCTGGAACAGAGAGGTTTTTTCTGATTTATTTTCTGTTTTATTAGCTTAAATTGGCATATTAACTTGTTTTCTAGAGTAGCTTCATATTCCTAGTTAAGATACTTAGTTTAACGTTTAACTTAGATAGAGATTTTGTAGGTTTTACTTAGTATCGGTAAGGGTATCAAATCCACGTGTTACAAGCTGCAGCTCCGTTGAACGAGAGGTTTTTTTTTTTTAACCATATTTAGCCGATTTATTAATCAATTGTTATATCAAATTATTTTCTGTAAGTAGATAGTCAGGATCCTTAGTTTATTCTGAATTGAGATAGCGAGAATTGGAAGTTAATTGATACATAAGTGTCCGTAGATTTACTGTTCGTAACTTTTCGCCATTTTTACGCGATACAAAATATCTCGAACTAGATAGCATAAGCTTAGTACAGTATAGTACATAATATAATATTGTCAATTAATCAGTAAATCCATTAATCTTGTTGAACTTCATTGTCGATTAAATTGTACTTTTAACTATATACATATAACGACTTAGATTACATAACATACATAATTAGCAAAAATAAATAATTAATACTTAACTTGATATGGAAGTTATATAAAGGGATTTCGTAGATAACACTCGATACTGAAATATAAATATAGTGTTATAACTGTGTTGGGATACAAGTTTAGGGTTATAATTTTGTACTGAAATTGAAATTAAATCGAAATCATTACTCAAACCAGAGCAGCAAAGCAAAAGGCTCAAGCTAATAGAAGTGCTGTGGCTCAGGGGAGAACTGAGGGGGCAGTTGCCCTCTGAATCACAGCCTTGTAAAATGCACTATTTGCTTGATGTTTGTGGAGCAGTCAGGTTTTTTGTTTGTTTGTTATTTGTTTTTAGGAGCATTAGCAACTAAGACCATATTGCTCCGGGATATGCGGTGGTCATTCCCTTGACCTTTCCGCATCCTCCGTATTTGGTGGTGACAGGCTCGAACCCCGGTCTAATCAAGAAGCATGTGCTACGCACTGCTTCTCCTTCCCACCTGGCTACGGAGGCGCCAGCAGTCAGGTACGGGATATGATACTGCCATGGGGGATGTCTTTGTCTGTGCCCGATGCAAGGAGTGTAAGGAAATCAGGCGACAACTCAGCGTTGTTATGGGCCTGTATGAGAGCTTGAAGGACAGGGTGGATGCCCTCGAAGAATTAAAAGTGAGGGCCCATCAAGCTCTCAGCTGCCCACACCAACGCCAGAGTTTGCACTTGGGCATCGTGCAACACAGCGGCAGCCCCCAAGGCAGAATGCACTGGTCCCAAAGGAACTAGTAGTTGTTGGTGACTCTATTGTCAGGGAAACGGGAAACATGCTTTGTAAAAAGGATAAGTGGAATAGGACCAGGGTATGTCTGCCAGGGGGCAAAGGTTGATGATGTTGTAGAGCGGATATCATCTTTTAAGGGCACAAAAGGTGATACAGTTGTACACGTTGGCACTAATGATATTAAGAGTAGGAGACCGGCAAAATTACTTAACGAGTACAGGTCACTGTTGAAAAAAAGCCGTGAATTAGGGTTGAATTTGAAAGTGTCTGCAATTCTGCCCAGACACGATAGGAGGGAGTATATGATGAGAGCCATGTCGATCAATTCGGCCCTGGAAAGATTGTGCAAGGCTCAAGGGGTAGAATTTTGTTCAGCCTGGTCTGTACTTGTTAACAGGAGAGACTGCTTCTACAGGGATGGGATACACTTAAATAGAAAGGGTGCAAGAATGTTTGCTGATGCTATCGAGGCAGTGTTAGGTGGGTCGGAAAACTGCTAGATTGGTGGGATAAAAGGACTAATAGATTAACAGTAGCCACTGGCAGAGGTGAAAGTGATTCTTGCACTGCTTCTATTGGAATGAGCAGCAGCCTTGAAATAAGATGTAGGATATTTCAGAGACTGCTGGGAGTCATTGGGGTACAAGTAAACACATGGGTTGTGTTAGGGTAGCTAAGAAAAAGAACAGGTGCATGTATACTTGCGTGTACACCAATGCTAGGAGTTTGGTAAATAAATTTTATGAATTTGAGGTATTGCTCGAAGCATCAAAGGCGGATATTGTTGGGATATCAGAGGCGTGGTGTCACACAGGTATAAGTAATGCAGAACTGGAATTTGGGGAATACAATGTGTATAGAAAGGATAGACAGGAATGGAGGAGGGGTTATGCTATTAGTTAAGAAACACATAAAATCCAAGGAAGTGAAGCCAGTCGACATCGCTGGACAGTGCAGTGTTGAGTCAGTTTGGTGTGACATAAGCATTGGGAGATCAAAATTGAGAGTAGGAGTGTGCTATAGGCCTAATGACTCTGATGAGTATAATAAGAAACTGTACAGGGAAATAGTGGGCCAGTAAATCAGAGAGCCTTTTATAATGGGGGATTTTAATTTCCCAGATATTGACTGGAATTTGTGGGTTGGTCACTCACACACTAGCAAGGCTTTTATGGATTTATTGGATGATTGTTTTCTAAATCAGCATGTTCGGGAGGCAACTAGAGGGAGCAACACTCTTGATTTGATTATCAGTAGTGATTCTTCATGCATTAAGAATCTGCAGATACAGGAACCACTAGGTAGCAGTGATCACAGTGTGCTGAAGTGGGATTTACTCAAGGAGGTAACTACCATCAGGGGTAAAGAGAAGGGTTATTGCTTTTGTAAAGGCGACTACAATGGTCTGAGACAGTATTTAAATTCTATACAGTGGGAACAACTGATGATGTTACCAACAGCAAACTCAAAATGGGAAACATTCAAAGAACTTATCTTGGAAGCTACTAGGCTTTACACACCAACTAAGAAATATTGTTCAAGGTTTAGGCCTAAATGGATGTCAGATGAACTAATGAGACATATGGCAGAGAAGAAAAATGCATGGGATACATATAAATTGATCTGTAACCAAGTTACAAAGGAGGTTAGGCAGGCGAAGGCAGATTACGAGAAATCTTTGGCAAGGGATGCAAAGAAAAAAAGCAAGGCAAGGGATGCAAAGAAAAAAAGCAAGGAGTTCTTTACTTATGTAAACTCTAGAAGGAAGGGGATGAATCAGATTGGTCCACTTGATATCGATAGTTCAACTGTTCATGATCCTGCTCAGGTAGCTAACAAACTAAATCAATATTTTGCATCTACATTCACACATGAGGATTTATCCAGGAAGGGGAATGCCATAGATGAAGTAAACACTGGCAGTGAGCTAGATGATCTTGTAATAAGTGAGAGTAAAGTGGAGGAGAAATTGTTGAAGATAAATACAAGAAAGGCATCTGGGGTGGATGGGATCTATCCAGTTATATTAAAGGAGGCAGCAAAGGAAGTAAGCAAACCCTTAGCCATAATTATAAGAGCTTCCTTGGACTCAGGGGAGGTACCCACAGACTGGAGATGTGCAAATGTAACCCCAATTCACAAAGGAGGATCAAAGGCTGACACAAGTAATTATAGACCTGTGAGTTTAACTTCTGTTCCAGGAAAATTAATGGAAGCACTGGTTAAAGAAGCACTGCAGGATCATCTTGACAAGAATTCAGTTATAGCTCAGACACAGCATAGTTTTTTTAAGGGAAGGTCTTGCATAACCAATTTGATTGGATACTATGATGTAGTCACAAAAGAATTGGATGCAGGGAATAACTTTGATATTATATATTTGGATTTTAGAAAGGCTTTTGATACTGTTGCACATGGAAGACTGCTGCACAAATTGCAGCAGAGTGGCATTGGTGGCAAATTGTTGCTATGGATAAAGCGGTTGAGTGGCGGAAGACAGAGAGTGGTAATTAATGGACACTGCTCATTGTGGACTAATGTTATTAGTGGAGTCCTTCAGGGTTCAGTGTTGGGAGCATTGTTGTTTTTTGTATTTATAAATAATATTAATGATGGTATTTCAAGCTTAATGTCCAAGTTTTCAGAAGATACAAAGGTTGGCAGGGTTGTTAAGGATGCTACTTACGCTATGCTGCTGCAACAGGATCTGGAAAGGTTGAGCAGATGGGCTGAGAGGTGGCAAATGAAGTTTAACATTGACAAATGTAAAGTACTACATATGGGAAACAGCAACGTGTCAACTCTGTGGTACTAAACTGACAGTGGTAGAGAATGAAAAGGACCTGCGGGTAATTGTGCAGGCAGATATGAAGTTCTCTGAGCAGTGCAGACGGGTGCAAGAGTAGCTCATGGTGTCTTATCAGTGATATACAAGAATTTTTCTAGCAGGGATAGGGAGGTGATTATTCCCTTGTATAAGGCAATGGTCAGGCTGCACCTTGAGTACTGTATACAGGTCTGGAGGCCTCATTTCAAGAAGGATGTAGAGCTGCTGGAACGAGTACAGAGAAGGGCAACAAGGTTAGTGAACGGAACGAAGGGTTGCTCTTACGAAGAAAGGCTTAAGTTTTGCAAATTAGTGTCTGGAGACCAGGCACCGGTGAGGTGATCTGATTGAGGTGTACAAAGCCTTGAATGGTTTGAGCATGCTCAATGCTGATGGGATACTGCCTCTCACTCAGAATAATCACCCGAGAGGGCATAAATTGAAATTGAGGAAAGATAGATGTAGGATAAATGTGCGGAAATTTGCCTTTAGCCAGCGGGTAGTTGGTTGGTGGAACAGACTTCCATCCCTTGTTGTAGAGGTTGATAGCCTAAATAAATTCATGGCTCAGCAACGAACAGAGGGGTGAAGTGGAAGGTTTGTTTTTTTTTGGCTGATGCTGCATAAGCTTGCTTTCTTGCATCATATGCCTCTACTAATGCTAATATCTGACTGCACAATTACCCCCCTGGTCTTTTTCATTCTCTGCCAACAACTTCATCAACTGTGTGTTTAACACACAGTTGATGTGTTACTCTGGGGTTACTACTACTCATTTGTCAGTGTTAAACTTCTGTTGACACCTCTCAGCCCATCTGCTCAACTTTTCTAGATCCTGTTGCAGTGATCCTGTAGCATACTGTCATTAACAACCCCAACCTTCATATTACTGCAAACGTGGACATTAAGCCTGATATACCTTCATCAGTACAGTCAGTCCTTGTATAACATGTTTACACTACACGATTTATAAATAGGGGAACGATATCGTATATAACAAGAATCGAATTCGCTTGTGCACGATTCGCCTTTGTGTTTACAAGAAATGGCAGTCGAACACAGAATCACCCCAACAATGCAACACGATAGCAATGGAGAGAAGATTCTAAAAATGTATTTATATTTTTTATATCAGTGAAGGGGAAACACATTTCACCATAATAACGTAAAACCCCACACAATTCCAGCTATCGATATTATTGCAAATGTAATTAGATCGAGTTTACTACCCGTTTATAACAGATTTCACTAGCAGGAACGCAACTGGAAATTGTTTTTATTGTTTTATGGTAGTAACCCCCAGAAATGTGCTTTAGTAAAATGTGAGCTAGTGAGGTGTTCATAGTGTGTCACTGCCTTTATAGTGTTGTTTATTCAGTTGCTACACGCGCGCAGCTTTATGTGTATCAAGCATGCCTCCTTATTTTGTAATTGGGCTTTATTCCCTAAAAATGAGTAAAATACTGTACTTAAAAGGTGTGAAAAGGAAGCATCCTGTGAAGACACTACAGATTCAGAGAGAAAAAGAAAAGCAATATCGATAAACAGAGGTGGACTGAGTCAAAAATCCCACCCGGGAAAATTTGTAGTGGCCTCATACTAGTGTTTATGGCCAAAATCACACCGGACTCCAGCCCACCTGGGAAACCCTGGTGGGCCGGGGGCCTGTGTGATTCCCCGGTAAGGCTTATGGCCAGTCCACCTCTGTCAATAGAGAAAAAATATGAAATTGTGAAACGCTTTGAGCGAAATGAAAGACCATGTGATATTGCATGTGCTACAGGCCTAAATGAGGCAACGCTGAGAATTACAAGGAATGCAGAGAAGATAAAAACAACTTTCATAGCAGGAACATCTCAAAGTGTAATTAAAATCCATTAGATTAAGACACAAAGAATTGGAAGAGATGGAACGGCTGTCATCTGTTTGGATAGAAAATCAAGCAAAAAACAAGTTTGCTTACGATAGAAGCAAAAGCATTAGCAATATTTTATTACATGATAGTCGTAACAAAATACTTTTGTATTTTATTATGATAATTTATTGTGGTTGGTAATGTTTTGGTTACAAATGTGTGTTCAATCTTGGGTGGTCGGCACCTAACCCTATTTTTCCCATAGGGCCTGTTGTTAATATTGCACGAGGGTTTCTAGGAACTATCGTGCTATAAGAGGAATGACTGTATCATTAATAAATACAGAAACAACAATGAACCCAACAGAGAAAACTGGTGCCCTCCACTAATAACATTAGTCCACAAAGAGCAGTCTCCATTGATTACCACTCTGTCTTCTCCCACTCAACTATCCCTTTATCCCTAGCAGCAATTTGCCCTTAATGCCATACTGTTCCAATTTGTTCAGTAGTCTTCCATATGCAACAGTATCAAAAATATTTTTTTACATCCAGTTCCTTTGTGACCACATCATAGTATCCAATCAAATTGGTCAAGCAGGACTTCCGCTTAACAAACCCATGCTGCGTCCGAACTAGGATTGAAGTCTTGTCTAGATGATCCTGCAGTGCACCTTTACACAGTGCTTCCATTAATTTACACGGAAAAGAAGTTAAACTAACTGGTCTGTAATTACTTGTCACCCATTGATCCTCCTTTTGTAAATTGGGGTCACATTTGCACATCTCCAGTATGTGGGGACCTTCCCCCTGAGTCCAAGGAATCTCACGATCATAGCTAGGGATTTGCTTACTTGCTTTGCTGCCTCCTTTAATATAACTGGAGAGATCCTATCCACCTCAAGTGCCTTTGTTATGTTTAACTTCATCAATTTCTCCTCCACTTTGCTCTCAGTTATTACAAAATAATTTATCTGACCGGCAGAGTTTAATATATCTCTGGCAGTCCTCTTCCTGAATAACTCTTCATGTGTGAAAGTAGATGCAAAATACTCATTCACTTTGTCAGCTATCTCATCAGGATCAACAGTTGAACCATTGATATCAAGTGGATCAATCTGATCCCCTTCCTTCTAGAGTTTACATAAGTAAAGAACTCTTTGCATCCTTTGCCAAAGATTTCTCGTAAGCTGCCTAACCTCCTTTGTGACTTCATTGACATTACAAATTTATATGTATTCCGTGCATTTTTCTTATGTATCTGTGTCTCATTAATTCATCTGATATCCATTTAAGCCTAAACTTTAAATCAGTGGTTTCAACCTTTTTTTAATAATGGCACCTCTAAGTAATTTATTTTATTTTGCAGCACCCCTACTCAATTTTCTGCCTGTTAGATCCGATTCTCTCCCTGTGTGTCTGTGTGTGTGTATATACATATATACTCGTATATATCTAATAATAAAAAATATGTTATATGACAGTTATTACAATATTATTATATAAATTACATTTCATAAAACAAATTATATATATACAGTATATAATAATTGTATTCTTTGTATAGAGGTACTAAGTAAACATCAATTATAGATCACCACAAAATTAAAAAGATACTGTACACCTTTTCATAATGAAATAAACATATAAATTAAAAAGAAAAAAAAAAGTTTAAGTAACTTAAACCCAAATTACGTGGCACCCCTGAAATGTTGTTGCGGCACCCCGGTTGAAAACCACTGCTTGAAACAATATCTCTTAGTTGGTATGAAAAGACTAGTAGCTTCCAAGATTAATTTGTTGAATGCTTCCCATTTAGAATTTGCTGTTAGTAACATAATTAGTTGGTTGCATTGTATAGAATTTAAAAACTGTCTCAGACTAGCATATTCACCTTTACGAGATATAAATAGTGCAGAATTGGAATTTGGGGAGTACAATATGTACACGAAAGGAGGAGGGGTTATGCTGTTAGCTAAGAAACATATAAAATCTAAGGAAGTGCATCCAGTTGATATAGATGGTCAGTTTGCAATGTTCAGTCAGCCTGCTGTGAAAGCAAAATTGAGAGTACCAGTGTGTTATAGGCCTAATGACTAAATCGAACAACTGTACAGAGAAATAGTGGGCCAATAAATCAGATTGTTTTATAATATGGGATTTTAACTTCCCAGATATTGACTGGAACTTGTGGTTGGTCACTCACACCAGAAAAACTTTTGAGGATATACCGGATGATTGTTTTCTATAGCAGTACGTTAGAGAGGCAAACCAGAGTAATACCCTTGATCTGGTTATCAGCAGTGCAGTGATTATTCGTGCATTAAGAATTTGTAGACAAAGGAACCAATAAGTGGCAGTGATCACAGTGTACGATGCGGGATTTACTTAAAAACATAACTACCATCAGAGGTAAATGGAAGGGTTTTTGCTTTCGTTGAGGTGACTAAAGTGGTCTCAGACAGTTTTTAAATTCTATTTAGTGGGACCAACTGATGATGTTACCAACAGCAAATTCTATATGGGAAGCATCCAAGGAAGCTACTAGGCTTTTCATAATGTTCAAGGTTTAGGCTTAAATGGATGTCAGAAGAATTGATGAGACTTGTGGCAGAGAAGGAAAATGCATGGGATGCATATAAATAATCAGGCGACACAAGCCTATGGTAGATATAAGCTAGTCTACAATGAGGTCACAAAGGAGGTTAGGCAAGTGAAGACAGATTACGAGAAATGTTTGGCAAAGCATGTGAAGATAAACAGCAAGAACTTCTTTAGTTACATTTTTTCCAGAAGGAGGGGGATGAATCAGATTGGTCCAATTGATACCGATGGTTCCACTGTTGATGACCTTTCTCAGATAGCTGAGAGACTTAATGAGTATTTTTCATCTACATTCACACAGGAGTTATTGAGGTAGCAGAATGCATAAAGATTACCAAACTGTAACAGGGAGATAAAGGATTTTGTAATAACTGAGAGGAAAGTGGAGAACAAATTGTTCAAGAAACAAAATAAAGGCACCTGGGGTGGATTGGATTTATCCAGTTATATTGGCAGAGGTGATAAAGGAAGTAAGCAAACCGTTAGTCATAATTATGAAGTTATGAATTATTGTGGACTGGAGATGTGCAAATGTATCCCCAATTCACAAAGGAGGATCTAAGGGTGACACGAGTAATTACAGACCAATTAGTTTAACTTCTGTTCCTGGGAAAATAATGGAGTCACTGGTTGAGGATGCATAGCAGGATCATCTAGATAAAGCTGCAGTAATAATTCAGACACACCAAGGGTTTGTTTAGAGAAAGTCTTGTCTCACAAATTTGATTGAATCCTGTCTGGTTAGAAAGAATTTGGATGCAAAAAATAATTTTGATATCATATACTTGGATTTCAGGAAAGCTTTTGACATTGTTGTGCATGGAAGACTACTGTACAAATTGGAGCAGTATGGTATTAAGGACAAGTTGCTACAATGGATAAAAGGGTGGTTGAGTGGGAGAAGACAGAGAATGGTAATCAATGAGCACTACTCTTTGGGGACTAAAGATATTAGTTGAGTTTCCCAGGGTTTGGTGTTGGGCCACTGTTGTTTTGTATATTTATCAATGTATATCAGGCTTAATGTCGAAGTTTGCAAATGATACAAAGGTTGGCAGGGTTGCTAATAACAGCAACAGCAGTGTGCTACTGCAACAGGATGTAGAAAAGATGGGCTGAGCAGTGGCAAATGAAGTTTAACATTGACAAATGCAAAGTACTGCCTATGGATAAGAAGTAACCCCAGAAAAATGTACCGTGTGGTACTACGCTTAGGGTGTAGGAAAATGAAAAAGACCTGGGAGTAATTTTGCAGTCAGATATTAAATTTTCACAGCAGTGCAGACAGTCTGCCAGAGCAGGTCATGGGGTGTTGTGAGGGATATACAGGAATTTTGCTAGTAGGGAAAAGGTGATTATCCCTTTGTATAAGGCAATGGTCAGGCCATGCCTTGAGTGGAGGCATCATTTTAGGACGTAAAGTTGCTTGAGCAAGTACAGAAAAGGGCAACACGATTGGTGAGGGTAATGAAGGGGTGGTATTACTTAAAAAGGCTGAAGTGCTGCAAATTGCAGTGGCTGGAAACTAGGCACCTGCAAGATGATTTGATTGAGGTGTATAAGGCCTTAAATGGGTTGAGCAGGCTCAATTCTGATGGGATTCTTCCTCTTGGTCAGATTATGAACAGAGGGGGCATAAATTCAAATTGAGGAATGACAGTTGTAGAATGCATGTGTCAAAATTTGCCTTTATTCAGCTAGTAGTTGATTGATGGGACAAGCTTCTACCTGTTGTGGAAGCTGATAGCTTAAATAAATTTAAGAAGGAACTGAACATTTGTTCAGTTCCTCCAGCCCTGGAGAGATTGTTTCTACAGGACTAGGATACACTTAAATCGAAAGTGTGCAAGAATATTTACTGATGCTATCGAGGCAGTGTTATGTGGGTGGAGAAACTGCTAGTTTGTGGGGGATTCATAGACTAATAGATTAATGGTAGCCACAGGGAAAGGTGAAAGTTATTCTTGCACTGCTTCTATTGGAATGAGCAGCAGCCTGCAAAGTGAGGTACTAAGGATTTCAAAGGCTGCTGGGAGTCATTATGGAACAAGTATACTTGCTTGTACACCAATGCTAGGAGTATAGTATATAAATTTGATGAATTTCAAGTGCTGGTCAAGACTTCAAAAGCGGATATTGTTGGAATATCAGATGTGGTGCCATTAGGATATAAGCAGTGCAGAATTGGAATTTGGGGAGTACAATGTATGCAGAAAGGATAGACAGGACAGGAAGGGAGAAGGGGTTGTGCTGTTAGTTAAGAAACACATAAAACCTAAGGAAATGCATCCAATTGACATGTGGACAATGCAGTGTTGAGTCAGTGCAGTGTGACATAAGCACTGAGAAAGGGAAAATGAGGATAGGTGTGTGTTACAGGCCTGATGAGTATAATGAGCAATTGTGCTGAGAAATAGTGGGCCAGTACATCAGAATGACTTACAATGGGGGATTTTAACTTCCCACTTATAGACTGCAGCTTGTGTTTGGTCACTCGCACACTAGCAAGTCTTTTGTGTATTTAGTGAATGACTTTCTTCAGCAATATGTTTGAGAGGCAACCAGAAGGAGTAATACTCTTGATCTGATTATCAACAGTGATTGTTCCTGCATTAAGAATCTGCAGATAAAGGAACCACCAGGTGGCACTGATCACAGTGTACTGATGTGGGATTTATTACTGTAACTACTATCACAGGGGAAGGGATTATGTTTCGTAAAGGTGACTACAGTGGTCTCAGAGAGTCTTTAAATTTTATACAGTGGGTTCAACTGATGGTGTTACCAATGGTGAATTTTAAATGGGAGGCGTTTAGGAACTTAATCTTGGAGGGTACAGTCAGTCCTCGCATAACACGTGTTTACATTACACGAATTCGATCATACACAATTTATAAATAGGGGAACGATATCTTATATAACACGAACCGAATTCGCTTATGCACGATTCGCCTTTGTGTTTACAAGAAATGGCAGTCGAATGCAGAATCACCCCAACCGAACGCAACACGATAGGAATGAAGAGAAGATTCTGAAAATGTATTTATGTTTCTTATATCAGTGAAGGGGAAACACATTTCACCATAATAACGTAAAAACCCACACAATTCCAGCTATCGGTATTATCGCAAATGCAATTAGATCGAGTTTACTACCAGTTTATAACAGATTCCACTAGCAGAAACGCAACTGGAAATTGTTTTTATTGTTTTATGGTAGTAACCCCTAGAAATGTGCTTTAGTAAAATGTGATGTGTTAATAGTGTATCTCTGCCTTTACGGTGTTGTTTATTCAGTTGCTACATGCGCACAGCTTTGTTTATGTGCATCAAGCGTCCCTCCTCGTTTTGTAATTTTGCTTTATTCCCTAAAAATGAGTAAAATACTTAAAAGGTGTGAAAAGGAAGCATCCTGGTGAAGACACTACAAATTCAGAGAGAAAAAGAAAAGCAATATCGATAAACAGAGGCAGACTAGGTCAAAAATTCTTACCTGGGAAAATTTATAGTGGCCTCATACTAGTGTTTATGGCCAAAATCACACCGGCCTCCGGCCAACCAGGGTTTCCCCGGTAAGGCTTATGGCCAGTCCGCCTCTTCGATAGAGAAAAAATATGAAATTGTGAAACGCTTTGAGCGAAATGAAAGACCATGTGATATTGCACGTGCTACAGACCTAAATGAGGCAATGCCGAGAATTACAAAGAATGCAGAGAAAATAAAAACAACTTTCATAGCAGGGACAACTCAAAGTGTAATTAAAATCCATTAGATTAAGACACAAGAATTGGAAGAGATAGAACGGCTGTCATCTGTTTGGTTAGAAAATCAAACAAAAAACAAGTTTGCTTACGACAGAAGCAAAAGCATTAGCAATATTTTATTACGATTATTTATTGTGTTTGGTAATGTTTTGGTTACAAATGTGTGTTCAATCTTGGGTGGTCGGCACCTAACCCTATTTTTCCCATAGGGCCTGTTGTTCATATTGCACGAGGGTTTCTAGGAACACAACTATCGTGCTATACGAGGACTGACTGTACTAGGCTTTTCATACCAAATAAGAAATACTGTTCGAGGTTTAGGCTTAAATTGATATCAGATGATTTAATGTGTTTTTTGGCAGACACAGAAGCCTATGGCAGATTACAACAAATCTTTGACAAAGGATGCAAAGAATTGTTTACTTATGTATCTCTAGAAGGAATTTGGACCAATTAACATAGATGGGTTGACTATTGATGATCATGCTCAGGTAGCTGATAAACCGAATGAGTATTTTGCATCTACATTCACACGACGAGTTATTCAAGAAGGGGAATACCATTTTATCAAACTCAAACTGGGAGCTAAGTGATTTTGTATTAACCGATAGCAAAGTGGAGGAGAAATTGTTGAAGTTCAACATAAAGAAGGCACCTGGGTGGGGTGGGATGGGATCTATCCAGTTAAATTAAAGGAGGCAGCACATGAAGTAAGCAAACCCTTAGCTATAATTATGAAAGCTTCCTTGGACTCAAGGGAGGTCCCCATGGACTGGAGATGTGAAAATGTGTCCCCAATTCACAAAGGGTGACATGGGTAATAATGGACCTCTTAGTCTAACTTCTGTTCCAGGGAAAATAATGGAGGTGTGGTTAAGGAAGTGATGCAGGATCAGCTATACAAGACTGCAGTTATAGTCCAGATACAGCATGGGTTTGTTAAGAAGTCTTGTCTGGCAAATTTGATTGGATACTATGATGTGGTTAGGAAGGAATTGGATGCAAAGAATAATTTTGAAATCATGTACTTGGATTGAAAGCTTTTGATACTGTGGCACATGGAATACTGTACAAATTAGAGCAGTATGGTATTAAGGGCAAGTTGCTGCAATGAATAAAAGGATGGTTGAGCGGGAGAAGACAGTGGTTATCAATGTATACTGCTCTTCATGGATTATTGTTATTAGTGAAGTTTCCCAGGGTTTGGTGTTGGGCCCATTGATGAAAGTATATCAGGGTCTAAGTATGCAGATGATACGAAGGTTGGCGGGCTTGTTAATGACTACTGATAGTACACTACTGCAACAGGATCTGGAAAAGTTGTGAGGTGGCAACTGAAGTTTAACATTGACAAATGCGAGATATGAAGTACTGCATATGGGCAGCAGTAACCCCAAAATAACATATGAACTGGGTGATACGTTATTTTGGTGGAGAATGCTCAGGGTGGTGAAGAATGAAAAGAACCTGGGGTAATTGTGCAGTTTTCTTAGCAGTTCAAATAGATTTCAAGAGTAGCTCATGCTGATATACCAGTCAATGATACACAGGAATTTTGCCAGCAGGAATAAGGGGGTAATTTTCCCCTTGTATAAGGCAATGGTCAGACCACACCTTGAGTACTGTATACAGGTCTGGAGGCCTAATTTTAGGAAAGATGTAGAGCTGCTGGAATGAGTACAGAGAAGGGCAATGTGATTGGTGAGTGAAACAAAGGTTTGGTGTTATCAAGAAAAGCTTAAGTTCTGCAAATTGCAGCATCTGGAGACTATGTATCTGTGAGGTGGCCTAATTGAGGGTTATAAGGCCCTGAATTTCTGTTTAAGTGTATCCCATCCCTGTAGAAGCAGTCTCTCCTAATAAGTTTCTTCCTATCAAGTCTAGGCAGAAGTGCAAACATGCACACATTGCTTAAATGTCAAAATTTTTTTTTATAATGGGCCTATATTTAATGCACAAATCAGTTTATCTGCAATTAATGTTGCTAGTTTTCATATATACAAAAATGCTTTTTACCAACTCTTAAAAACACAGCTACTGGTAACCAATTTTAGCCTGGCTTGTAGTCCACCTATCTTTATTACCAAAAATATTTCCCTGACAAGTCATCCAATAAAACCTACCAAGTGATGCCTCCTTTTGATAATTCTCCCTAGGCATGAATCAGGAGGCATCACTTGGTAGGTCAATAAATACTTGAATCTCTCTTAAGTCCTAAGTTTTGTCTCTAGGGCATCCACTTGCTATTTTAAATGAGATTGAATTCAGATGACTAAGACTTCCCTATTTGGATTTATTATTAAAGTGTGTTTATGCCTAATATGAGCTTCATCTTATATGAAATATGTAAATTAATCTAAAATTTATTACAATACTAATATCACCATCACAACAAATCTTTTATTTCAAGAAAAAAATAGTACAAAGCCAACTATATTAAAAGAGATTCCACAAATGAAAATATCTTGTAATGCAAATCAGTTATTTCACAGAATAACATAGTGCTCATGTTTTAAAACTTGAGTGTTAGACTAATGTTATCAAATGGAATATAAATATTCAAGAATTTAGTACACAATCAACATAATTTATATTTAAATTTAACTTCACAAAGAGATTCTATTAATTTTATTCTATTTTGTAAAATATTATTTGAACACCCATCACTTAATACTTTTCTAGGTCTATGTAGAAAAAATGGATTGAGAGAGATAGTAAGGGAGTTAGAAGATAAAGTGAGCAGCCAGAATAATTTTGATAGTACTGGTATAATGGAACAAGAGATTAATGCAGCATAAAGGACAAATTTTGTTTTGTTACGCATGTCAGGGATGTAGGATTTTTTTTTATAGTAACCTTTTTTTTTTCTTTTTTTTTTTAGATAAGCGAATTTTAGATAAGGTAATTAAGCAGCAGGACTTGAAAATATGATTTTGTATATCTGAGGAATAATTAAGTAGTACTGCAAAAGAATAAATCAGGAGCATATTTTATTGAACTTCCTACTACCATAATCATAATTTGTTCAATAGAAATCTATAAATCTAAATTGTTAACATAAGTTTATTAAAATTTACATAACATAATGGCATTAATGCTTTTTACATTCAGACAGTCCACTTGACCATTAAACATGACAGCGTGAAGTAGCATTATAAACACTTATTTCAATTAACACCTGTGTGTTAAAACCTACATTCCGGGAAAAATAAATTTTTCAAAATAATAGTTTGTAGATTGATTGATAGTAGATTGTAAATTTTAAAATCTTTTAAATGAATTTTTCTCAAATACAGCAGACTCTCGATTTACTGGGACACTTCAAAATGCGAAATAAAAAAAAATCAACCGGAAATCATAAAATTCAAGTAATAACTAGAATAGGTATAAACAGATGTTTTGCAAGTCGTAAATAGTGACAAGAAGCAGCGTTTTAAGTTGTCATTAGGAGATTAGTGTACCTATTATCTTGCAACTCCTGCTGTCTTCACACCTGCCACTCAAAAAAAAAAAAAAAAAATTTTTAGTTTGTTTTAGTGCATCGCGTCAACTGTTGCGTTCCATTGCACTGCAAAAGGACAAATTTTGTTTTGTTACGCATGTCAGGGATGTAGGATTTTTTTTATAGTAACTTTTTTTTTTTTTTTAGATAAGCGACATTTGTAAAAAAAATAAAGGGAAGCTATTCGATTTAAAATTGACATCGTAAAAAATAAAGGGGGAAGCATCATCTTGGACACGCGAGTAGTCCAGGTAAGTTCTTTATCCTTGGCATACTTTTACGTAGGTTGCTGAACATTTTTTGATAGGGCAGTAAGTCCCTGACTAACGTAGCTTCGGACTTATGTTACGTTATTTATATTTTTTTTATATGACTGAAGATTTCAAGTGAAGGAGACATACATTTCACCATAATAATGTAAGAACCCACAGAAATTGGGATTATCGCAAACTCAATAGAATCGAGTTTACTACTCGTTTATAATTGCTTGCACTAACAGAAAAGCCCAATAACCCAGAAAGTGCAAATTGTTTTTATTGTTTTATGGCAGTGATCCCCAGAAATGTGCTTTAGTAAAATGTGAGCTCGCGTGGGGTGATAATAGTGAGTTTTCGCCTTAACCCTGTGAAGTTCTTTTAAGAAAATTTCGTTTTGACCGTTACCATGGTGCCGACTAACAGAATAAGTGACAGCAGTACTAGTAAACCTATCAAGAAAAGGAAAGCGACCGATTTGGATCAGAAAATAAAAATAATGATGTACGAAAATGGCCAAACATTGACAAGTATCGCACGGAATTCAGATTTCTCAGTGCCAACGGAGAACAATAAAAGAGAAAAAGAATACGAGAAGCGGTTGGCACCAATGAAGGTCAACTATAATAATAACCAAGGCTACGAAATGCATACCAGTTTTAACAGTACAATAACATCCATTTTTTTCTTCCTTTTATGGTTTCTTTTCTTATGTGCCACTCTGGCTACTTCACCTGATAAAGTTTTTAATTGAACTTATTAAAATTATATAACTATTTTTCTTCATTCTTCTGAGGATATTATGCGTTTTTTTTTAATTTTGGCATATCAGGGATATAGCAGCAATATTTTATTAGTCATTCCAGAGTTATGCAAGAAGTCCTGGAACGTATCTCTTACGTATGTCGAAGACTTACTGTATTTTTGGATTTTCTGATTAACCGGAAATCGATTATCTGAGAATATTTTTTTTACCGTCTATCCTGGAAAATTGAGTCTACTGTATACTTTAGAAACTCAAACTGGTGTTTGAGTTTCAATATTCTCATTTGTAAACCTCTTCCAGACAGGACCACATGAGAAAATAATATATGGAAAAAATGAATTATCTTGGAATTTGTGTTTGCACATTTGTACTGATGGAGCAAATAAAGATGCTACATCACAAATAAAAGTCAAATGCCTCATATCGGCATTCACATTGCTGCCTTCGTCGCCATGATTTAGTTGTGAAACGAATGCCAGATCAGTTAAAATAAGTACTCAACAATGTAATTAAAATCGTTAATTTTTATTAAATCAAAAGAATTCAATTTGCAATTATTTACATTACTTTGCGAGGAATTATCTGGTGTCCATAAGACTGAGGTCCAATGGTTGTCATGTGGTCATGAGGTCACTGAGGTCATGTGGAAAAGTTTTAAATCAATTTTATGAATTAAGGGATGAGGTAAGAATTTTTTTTGTCTCAACAAAATCGTGACTTTGCATTCAAGTTAAAGGATGAAATTTGGATTCAAATTATGGCATATGTTGCTGATATATTTTCTCTTTTGAATGAATTGAGTATTTCATTGCAAGGAACAAAAATACATCTTTAGAGTTAAACCAAAGCAATGATTTTGAAACTGGATCTTTAGAGAAAGTATATACATATGCTACAGATCGTGACAGTGGCAACAGAAGAAAGCCGGAAATTATTTTGTTTTATAATATGACGAAAGGTGGAATAGATGTCTTAGATGAAATGTGCGAAACATATTCGACTTCTCGGAAAACCAAAAGGTGGCTAATGGTACTTTTTAGGATTTTAGGCATTATTGGAATAAATGCCTTAACTGTTTTCCATAGCAATAATCCAGAAGTGAAACTCTCTGAAAGTGAGTTTCTCGCAGAAATTGGTAGAAGTTTAGTGAATCCAGTTCCATAAAAGAGTAGCCACAGTAACTCTTCCGAAACCTCTTCGTGCGAAACAAGTTGTATTCCACCTGAAGAAATTCCTGGACCTTCCGAACAGTGTTCACCTAAGCAAGAGAGGTGTTATCGGTGCTCCGGGAAGATAGACCGCAAAACTACAAAATTCTGCAAATTATGTTTACAGCTAATTTGCAAGGACCACACAGAGCTTGTGTACAGACCATGTATGAAAATACCTGAAGAAAATGTTGCAAGTAGTGACAGTGATGAATAATAATCAAATTAGGCTTTTTTATTTAGCTATACTGTTTTATATATTGGCATACATAATTTTTGCTTTGTGTGTGTGTGTATATATATATATATATATATATTAAATGATGGATAAGGATTTGGAGAGAGAAAGTGAAATATTAGACATTATGGACTAGTGACATTGCTTAGGCAAATGAATCCCACAAACATAAGGTATTAATAGTGATATATTGAAAGAGTGAAGGAGAAAGCTATTATAACTGAATTTACGGTACACATGAGAAGTTAAAAAGAGATGGTGTAACACTACTATAAAGAACAAGCAAAAAAAGAAATGAGATAAAAGATAACACATTGCTGTAGTTCTCACAATTTCACTGTCTTCATTAGAGGTCATCCACCAAAATTAGGAGAAAGAGGACAATATGTAGGCCTCTGTTTCCGACATGGTCTGTATGCTCGTGAACATGTGCTGTGAAATAGGTTTGAATTTAGGCGAAAAAAATCGGGCTGAATAAGGTAGGCCAATAATTATTCATAGAGCATATTGACCATGGATGACCTCACAGAGGCAAGAAAATTGAAGTAATGATGAAGAAATGAGTTTAGGTTACAGAGACTGTAGGAATGAACAAATAAGGAACTTTTAATGTTACCTTGTTGGACTGATTCTTTTTTTTTTTTTTTTTTGTAGGACTGAAAATGGCCAAATATTTACGTATGGTGCACTAGCAGATCCTAGTGTTAGAAAATTACTGTAGTAAAAAAAAAAAAAAAAAAATTTTTTTTTGGATATATCTGAAAGATATGTATGTAAACTAGATGGATGCATAAGTATATATAGAATTTATACAATGTGTGCGGTGATAAACACAACTAAATAAATGATGCACACACTGCCCAGGATATATCCTGATGTTGCATTTGTAAAACTAATGGCTCACGGGAAATAAGATGGGACAAAGGAAAGCTGAAAGGTAAATGAAGTAGAGATAAATAGTTGGGATCGGTTAGTTCGGAGTTGCAAATCCTATTCCTGTAGTCAGGACCCTGAATGAATGTCTGGGAGTGTGTATCCCATGTATTTAAGGTCATTAAGGTCAGTTGTTTGGTTAAGAAAATAAAGGAATGAAGAATTAAATTATTAAAATATATACAATTATACAGAGTTAATACACTGTATTGGCCAATTGGTGGGTACAAGTTTTCTAAGTTGTAAGACACCACAGAGACCAAGTGTATTATATATACACTATGTACAGACCTGGTATTTAAGGGGAATATACTCAATTATGGCTGATTATATTATTTATATTTATATAGTTGGCAATTATATTCTTATATTTCATAATATTGAGGGGCTTGCTAAAGTGTAAGCAGAGATATGCTGGAGGAAAATGGTTATTGATCAGCTTGTCCATATTGCTACAGACAGTTGCTATCCTAATGCATTGTGCTAGGATAATGTTGGCATGCACTCCTTTAGTTATGTTGGATTGCCACTGTGTGAGATTGACTACATTAAAATTAAATGAGTCACGTTTATTGTACAGGCTGATAATTGCACTGTAGTTGTCTTTTGTAATATCGAGATCCAGAAAATTGGCTGTGGCATCATTGCTGTGTTTTTTTTCTAGTGTAAGTTCACTGGGATATGTGTCCATATTCTATGACGAAGCTTGGGCAGTTCATTACAATGACGTCATCTATATTCCTGTAAATGCTAAATTCCTGTGGAAATGAGGTTTCAGACCAATATAAATATAGGCTGGCTATTACACACATGAAGCAGGACTACCCATAGGTGTTCCATTAATTTGTTGATAGACAGTTTTGCCATTATACACAGTCATTGGAGACACATAGGTTAACTAAGTTGTTCCAGTAAGTTGTGTTGCAAGCTATTGTCTGTCTTCATTTAGCACAGTTTTCATTTGGTTTGATTGACACTAGTGAATAAGCTATGGAAGTCAAATGTTCGTACACTTCAAATATTTCCATTCTGTAAGGCCTCTAATACTGGTGGGTTATTGCCAATGATTTTGCTATTTGGTATGATGCTTAACAAGGTTTTAGTAAGTTCTCCAAAGTTTTTCCAGATTTATGTACCTAACTATTCTTACATGAGGTTATAAATCTGAAGCCTATAGGATTTTTATGGAATTTGGGTATAAAGTATGTATATGGCAGACTTTAATTACTAATACAGTAGAACGTCGGTTATCTGGAATAATTTGAAAGGCTGACTTTTTTTTTTTTTTTTTAATTGATTAACAGTAGTACAGTAAGCTCCGGTTATAGTGATCACATTTAGAGTTTGAATTTTGATTATAATAAGCAAAAGATCGAATTTACTACCTGTTTATAACATACTGTACAAACAAAAAGCCCAATAAACTGAAAACTGCATATTGTTTTTATTGTTTTATGGTTGTGACCTCTATCTATGTGACCTTCAGAAATGTGCTGTAGAAAAATATTACAGAGACAACTGGGTTTTCTTGGAAGAATTTCAGATTAGTTTAGCTCCAGGTTTGGTAAGAATAATTTTGGCCCGAAACTGTGCGATTTATTATTTTTGATTTTTGCAGTAAAATGTAAATGAAAAGAAAACACATAGTTTTAACAAAACTATGTAAGCAACAAAAAACAGAAATTAATAGAATTAGAAAAGGTGAAAATTTAGGAAATCTCTCCAAAGAGTTTAATGTGGGGACTTCAACAATTTACGACATCAAGAAAAATTCCAATGCTATAACAGAATTTGTGTCGATTATGGATAGTGAAGGTGGATCTAGAAGGGGAAAAAATGTTGAAACCTGAAAATACTGCTTTAGAGAGTGCAGTCAATTTATCTATATATATATATATTTTTGTTTTCTTCAGAGCAAAGTTTAGGTGAATCAGTGTCTGGCCCATGTTGTATGAAAAATCATTGGATTTTAATCGAAAAGTAATAGGTAATGAATATTTTAAGGCAAGCACAGGTTGGCTGAAAAATTTTAAACTGAGACATGGTATATGTGAACTAGATATTCAAGGCGAGAAACTTTCTGCAGACAAATCGCCAGCAGTGTCCTTTAAAAGTAAGTTTTGCTTCAGTTATAGCAAATTAAGAGAAAGAAACGTTTATAACATTGATGAGACATGCTTATTATGGAAAGCATTACTGTGAAAAACCCTAGCTACTAAAAGAGAAATGCCTACACCAGGTTTTAAGATGAGAAAAGAGGGAGTTACAATTACTATGTGTGCAAATGCCACTGGGATGCACTGGTTGTCCGTGCTCATTATCAGTAAGTCATTAAAAACAAGAGCATTTAAAAATCTTTCTAATTTTCCGAGATGGGCTTATATATATATTTTTTTATTTAATTTAATCATAAGGTAATCTGGAAAATTTGGCTATCCGGAAGAGGTCTGACATCAATTATTCCACGCAACTGATGCTCTACTGTATTAGTTTTAATTTTTTGTTATAAGTTTGGCAGTGTTGTTAATGACAGTATGCTTTTGCAACATAATCTAGAAAAGTTGAGCAGATGGGCTTAAGGGGTGGCAACTGAAGTTTAACATTAACAAAAGTAAAGCAGTAATCCCGGAGTAACGTATCAACTGTGTGGTACTACACTGATAGTGGTAGAGAATGAAAAGGACCTGGGGGTAATTGTGTGAGCAGATATGAAGTTTTCTGAGCAGTGCAGACAGTCTGCAAGAGTAGCTCATGGTGTCTTGTCAATGATATACAGGAACTTTTCTAGCAGGGATAAGGAGGTTATTATCCCCTTGTATAAGGCAATGGTCACTCCACACCTTGAGTATTGTATACAGGTCTGTCTGGAGGCTTCATTTTATGAAGGATGTAGAGCTGCTGAAACAAGTACAGAGAAGGGCAACAAAATTAGTGAATGGAACAAAGGGTTGCTCTTATGAAGAAAGGCTTAAGTTTTGCAAATTAATGTCTGGAGACTAGGCACCTGTGAGGTGATCTGATTGAGGTGTATAAAGACTTGAATGGTTTGATCATGCTCAATGCTGATGAGATTCTTCCTCTTGCTCAGAATAATCACCTGAGAGGGCATAAATTCAAATTGAGGAAAGACAGTTGTAGAAGTGCAGAAGTTTGCTTTTAGCCAGCAGGTGGTTGACTGCTGGAACAAACTTCCATCTGTTGTTGTAGAAGTTGATAGCTTAAATAGATTCAAGGCTAGCTAAACATTTGGAGCGAATGGATGGGTGAAATTAGCATTAGCATTAGCATTAGTAGAGGCATTTGATGCAAGAAAGCAAGCTTATGTAGCATCAGCCAAAAAAAAAAAAAAAAAAACCACTTCCACTTCACCCCCCTGTTCGTTCAAAATACATGTCCAGCTGAGCCTTAAACTTATTTAGGCTATCAACCTCCACCACAAGGGATGGAAGTCTGTTCCACCAACCAACCACCCGCTGGCTAAAGGCAAATTTCCGCACGTCTATCCTACATCTGTCTTTCCTCAATTTGAATTTATGCCCTCTCAGGTGATTTTTCTGAGCTAGAGGAAGAATCCCATCAGCATTGAGCATGCTTAAACCATTCAAGGCTTTATACACCTCTATCAGATCACCTCGCTGGTGCCTAGTCTCCAGACACTGTAATTTGCAAAACTTAAGCCTTTCTTTGTAAGAGCACCCCTTTGTTCCATTCACTAATCTTGTTGCCCTTCTCTGTACTCGTTCCAGCAGCTCTACATCCTTCTTGAAATGAGGCCTCCAGACCTGTATATAGTACTCTAGGTGTGGCCTGACCATCGCCTTATACAATGGAATAATCACCTCCTTATCCCTGCTGGAAAAATTTCTGTATATCATTGACAATACTCCATGAGCTACTCTTGCAGCCCGTCTGCACTGCTCAGAGAACTTCATACCTGCACAACCACCCCCAAGTCCCTTTCATTCTCTACCACTGTCAGTGTTGTACCACAGAGTTGATACGTTGCTCTGGGGTTGCTGTTTCCCATGTGTAGTACTTTACATTTGTCAATGTTAAACTTCATTTGCCACCTCTCAGCCCATCTGCTCAACCTTTCTAGATCCTGTTGCAGCAGCATAGTGTCAGTAGTGTCCTTGACAACCCTGCCAACCTTTATATCGTCTGCAAACTTGGACATTAAGCCCGATATACCATCATCAATATCATTTATAAATACAGAAAACAATAATGGCCCCAACACTGAGCCCTGAGGGACTCCACTAATAACATCAGTCCACGATGAGCAGTGTCCATTGATTACCACTCTCTGTCTTCTCCCCCTCAACCACCCCTTTATCCATAGCAGCAATTTGCCTCCAATGAGAAGGGTTGTTTTTTTTTTTTTTTTTAGCTGATGCTATATAAGCTTGCTTTCTTTCATTATGTGCCTTTACTAATGATAATACTAAGTTTCTTTGTGATAATATTGCAGGAACTGGATGTAGGTTTGTAAGTATTGCTGGAATTGAGTTCATTTTCAGCAATATTTTTGTAAATGCAAGTTTTGATGCTTTATCCACAGGTGTAATAATAAAATTACACATGTGGTTTATGTAGTTTTGCTCTGTGGATATTTATTTGAATTCTGCACTGTATATTTATTGATTAATAATGTTAATATGGTGGTAATCGACATTTTATATGCTTCTATAGGTGTACTTTATTTGTGTTAGGAGAAAGCAGTAGTTTAGTATATCCTGATAGAGCTGTTTCTTAAAGGATGTAAGGTTGACCTTATTGCTAGATATGAATTTAAATCCTTGGGATAGCACTTTTTTGAGTATAGAATCTGCTATGATGCTTAAATATCCTGTAATGATGTGTCCGTGGTTGGGATCAATATAATCCTGCTTATTGATGTTTTCAGATGCAATTATTAAAATCTGGGTTTTTGGTGGCTTTAGATTTGTAATTACATGCTATTAGTTCAAAAGTTTTGGTATATTTGTATCTTACTTTTATAGGAATGTTTTGGCTGTTGAAAGGAAGTAAATCATTGTGTCGGTTGATATATTTATTAATGTTGATGCTGTCCAGAACTTTGCTTTGGAATTTTAGGATTATAATTGATTCTTCTGTACCCAGGTTTCTGTGTTGATGTTTAAGATTAAATTTACAGATATCATCTATTAAGTGAATGAGATGCTTAGATTTAAAGGTAAAAATAATTACGGGAGATTTGTTGAATCTTTAAGTACACTGTGTTTGGTACTGAATATATTGTACATTATGCTATTGTTATCCCATTCTTTAAGCATTAGGACAAAGTTGCCTAATTTTGGTTTGTTGGTATTGTATGGGTTTTTTGCAGTGTTTATGGGGCTTTGGTTTTTTGTAAAATTTACCATATTAAATTTGTCATATATGTAACTTTCTGCTAAACTGCTGGTAATAATTTTAGGGTTGAATTTATTATTTAGCCCATATGGGTATAAAGTTTTTAAACTTTAACATAATTCTTCTTGTTTGGTTCTAACGTTAACATTATTAATATGTGCTAGTATGGTTATGTTTATATTGGCAAAGCTGTGGGGTTGAAAATGCTTATATTCTATTTCCTGTTCAATGTTGTAGTTGTTAATATCTGATCGGTGCAGATTTAGTCTAAGGTGTCATTTGTTGCTGGTTTGTCCAACATATTTTATGTTATAAATTCTGCATGTGATCAGAAATTAGCATATTAGTAGAGGCATATGATGCAAGAAAGCAAGCTTATTTAGCATCACCAAAAAAAAAATAAAAAAAAAAAACCACTCCCATTTCACCCTTCCGTTCATTCGAAATACCTGTCCAGCTGAGCCTTAAATTTGTTTAGGCTATCAACTTCAACAACAAGTGATGGAAGTCTGTTCCACCAACCAACTACCCGCTGGCTAAAGGCAAATTTCCGCAGATCTATCCTACATCTGTCTTTCCTCAATTTGAATTTATGCCTTCTCAGGTGATTATTCTGAGCAAGAGGAAGAATCCCATCGGCATTGAGCATGCTCAAACCATTCAAGGCCTTATACACCTCTATCAGATCACCTCGCCAGTGCCTAGTCTCCAGACTCTGTAATTTTCAAAACTTAAGCCTTTCTTCGTAAGAGCAACCCTTTGTTCCATTCACAAACCTTGTTGCCCTTCTCTGTACTCGTTCCAGCAGCTCTACATCCTTCTTGAAATGAGGCCTCCAGACCTGTATACAGTACTCAAGGTGTGGCCTGACCACTGCCTTATACAAGGGAATAATAACCTCCCTATCCCTGCTAGAAAAATTCCTGTATATCACTGACAAGACACCATGAGCTACTGTTTCAGCTCGCCTGCACTGCTCAGAGAACTTCATATCTGCCTGCACAATTACCCCCAGGTCCTTTTCATTCTCTACCACTGTCAGTGTAGTACCACAGAGTAGATAAGTTGCTCTGAGGTTACTGTTTCCCATTTATAGTACTTTACATTTGTCAATGTTAAACTTCATTTGGCATCTCTCAGCCCATCTGCTCAACCTTTCCAGATCCTGTTGCAGCAGCATAGCATCAGTAGTGTCCTTAACAACCCTGCCAACCTTTGTATCGTCTGCAAACTTGGACATCAAGCTTGATATACCATCATCAATATAATTTATAAATACAGAAAACAACAACGGACCCAACACTGAACCCTGAGGAACTCCACTAATAACATTA
Source organism: Mastigoproctus giganteus (assembly GCF_048544385.1). Classification (NCBI taxonomy): domain Eukaryota; kingdom Metazoa; phylum Arthropoda; class Arachnida; order Uropygi; family Thelyphonidae; genus Mastigoproctus; species Mastigoproctus giganteus. The sequence continues at coordinate 219,372,689 of NC_143576.1, forward strand.
GTCCACGTTGAGCAGTGTCCATTGATTACCACTCTCTGTCTTCTGCCATTCAACCATTCCTTTATCCATAGCAGCAATTTGCCTCCAATGCCACACTGCTCCAATTTGTGCAGCAGTCTTCTATGTGCAACAGTATCAAAAGCCTTTCTAAGATCCAAATATATAATATCAAAGTTATTCCCTGCATCCAGTTCTTTTGTGACTACATCATAGTATCCAATCAAATTGGTCAGGCAAGACCTTCCCTTAACAAAACCATGCTGTGTCATTTGTGACTACATCATAGTATTCAATCAAATTGGTCAGGCAAGACCTTCCCTTAACAAAACCATGCTGTGTCATTTGTGACTACATCATAGTATTCAATCAAATTGGTCAGGCAAGACCTTCCCTTAACAAAACCATGCTGTGTGCGAGCTATAACTGAATTCTTGTCTAGATGATCCTGCAGTGCTTCTTTATCCAGTGCCTCCATTAATTTTCCTGGAACAGAAGTTAAACTCACAGGTCTATAATTACTTGTCAGCCTTTGATCCTCCTTTGTGAATTTGGGTTACATTTGCACATCTCCAGTCTATGGGTACCTCCTCTGAGTCCAAAGAAGCTCTCATAATTATGGATAGGGGTTTGATTACTTCCTTTGCTGCCTCCTTTAATATAACTGTATAGTTCCCATCCACCCCAGGTGCCTTTTTTATGTTTATCCTCAACAATTTCTCCTCCACTTTCCTCTCAGTTATTAGAAAATCATCTAGCTCACTGCCAATGTTTACTTCACCTACGACATTCCCCTTCCTGAATAACTCCTCGTGTGTGAATGTTACAAAATACTCGTTTAGATTGTTAGCTACCTGAGCAGGAACCCCAACTGTTGAACCATCAATACCCAGTGGACTAATCTGATTCATCCCTTTCCTTCTTGAGTTTAAATAGGTAAAGAACTCTTTTCTGTTTTTCTTTGTATCCTTTGCCAAGGATTTCTCATAATCTGCCTTTGCCTGCCTAATCTCCTTTGTGAGATTTGGCTGACACTGCAGCCAAATCGGCAGCCCTGATGGATAATCTTAACCTGTTAGTCCCCTATACAGACTACAGGCAAGTGATCCGTAGTAACCTGCATTCTCAGTGGCAAGATTCGTGGCATCGCCTGGTTACTACGAACAAGCTGTGTCGAATTAAGCCTGTGATCCATCCTTGGCGATCCAGCTTACGCAGGGATCGCAAAGAGGAAGTTGTTCTTGCTCGGCTCCGCATAGGACACTGTCATTTAACACACTCCTTTTTGCTGAGGGCTGATGACCCTCCTATGTGTGAGCAATGCGACACCATTTTAACCGTCCAACACATTTTATGTGATTGTTCCAGATTTATAAATGCTCGTTTTACTGCTTTTACCCATCTGACTGAGCGGTATACACTCAGTCAGATTTTAAATGACAACGACAATGTGTCAGCAGTTTTTAAATTTTTAAAGTTGATCAATATGTATACACTCATATGAAATATACAACTTGCTTTTATCATTGTACTGATTTTATTTATTTATATGATTGTATGCATCTTTAGGCGAAGTAATATTTTTTCAAGTTACCAATCTTACCTTTTTCTATTTTAACATTTTCCTGGCGCACTATAACCCTGCTGTTTTTGCGCCACAAAAATCAAATCAAATCAAATCAAATCTCCTTTGTGATTCGGTTACAGACCAACTTATATCTATCGTAGGCTTCCATATCACCCATTAATTTGTACGTATCCCATGCATTTTTCTTCTCTGCCATATGTCTCATTAGTTCATCCTTGAACTGATCCTTGAACAATATTTCTTAGTTGTTATGTAAAGCCTGGTAGCTTCCAAGATTAGTTCTTTGAATGCTTCCCATTTTGAATTTACTGTTGGTAACATCATCAGTTGGTCCCACTGTATAGAATTTAAATACTGTCTCAGACCATCATAGTCACCTTTACGAAAGCAAGAACTCTTCACTTTACCTCTGATGGTAGTTACCTCCTTGAGTAAATCCCACTTCAGCACATTGTGATTGCTGCCACCTAGTGGTTCCTTTATCTGCAGATTCTTAATGCATGAAGAATCGCTACTGATAATCAGATCAAGAGTATTGCTCCCTCTAGTTGCCTCCTGAACATGCTGATGTAGAAAACAATCATCCAATAAATCCACAAAAGCCTTGCTAGTGTGAGTGACCAACCCACAAATTCCAGTCAATATCTGGGAAATTAAAATCCCCCATTATAAAACTCTCTGATTTACTGGTCCACTCTATTTCCCTGTACAGTATCTTATTATACTCATCAGAGTCATTAGGCACACAATTTTGATTTCCCTATGCTTATGTCATGCCAAACTGACTCGACACTGCCCTGCCATCGATGTCGACTGGCTTCACTTCCTTGGATTTTATGTGTTTAACTAATAGCATAACCCCTCCTGTCCTGTCTATCCTTTCTATACACATTGTATTCCCCAAATTCCAGTTCTGCATTCCTTATATCTGTGTGACACCACGTCTCTGATATCCCAACAATATCTGCCTTTGATGTTTTGAGCAATACCTCAAATTCATGAAATTTATTTACCAAACTCCTAGCATTGGTGTACATGCAAGTATACATGCACCTGTTCTTATTCTTAGCTGCCCTAACACAACCCATGTGTTTACTTGTTCCGCGATGACTCCCAGCAGTCTCCGAAATATCCTGCATCTTGTTTTCCAGGCTGCTGCTCATTTCAATAGAAGCAGTGCAAGAATCACTTTCACTTCTGCCAGTGGTTACTGTTAATCTATTAGTCCTTGTATCCCCCCAAACTAGCAGTTTTCCAACCCACCTAACACTGCCTCGACAGCATCAGCAAATATTCTTGCACCCTTTCTATTTAAGTGTATCCCATCCCTGTAGAAGCAGTCTCTCCTGTTAACAAGTACAGATCAGGCTGAAAAAAATTCTACCCCTTGAGCCTTGCACTAACTTTCCAGTGCTGAATTGATCGACAAGGCTCTCATCATATACTCCCTCCTATCGTGTCTGGGCAGAATTGCAGACACTTTCAAATTCAACCCTACTTCACAGCTTTTTTTCAACAGTGACCTGTACTTGTTAAGTAATTCTGCCGGTCTCCTACTCTTAATATCATTAGTGCCAATGTGTACAACTATATCACCTTTTGTGCCCTTAAAAGATGATATCCGCTCTACAACATCATCAACCTTTGCCCCTTTGAAATATGACTGCAAAATGTAGGATCTGTAGTGTTGTTAATTATGTTTGAGGATGCATGCAAGGACAGGTAAGACACTTTATTCTTACAGGTGTTGTACTTGGGGTTGGGGTTATGGTTCCAGGTTAAAAGCATTATATGCTGCTGTGCTCTGTAGTGTGCGTGTAAATTGAATATGCATAGTGCGATTGTCATGTTGCAGGGTACTGTACAGAGCATGAGGCCCCGTAGTCAAATTTAGACTACTCTGCCAATGTAGTATGCTTTATTTTGAGAAATCATATTACATAAAGTAACAGAAATAGCTTAAAATAATAATTAACGGAAAGAGCTTTAGACAAAAATAATAATTAATGATGTGAGTGGTGTAGACCGTGATTTCAAATATAGGTAGTGGAGTTAAAAAGATAATGAGAATTGAAGTTCAAGGTGGGTTAGCACAACCAAGACAAAGCTTATGAGCATATTAAATAATGGATAAGGATTTGGAGAGAAAAATAAAAAGTGAAATATTAGGTATGAAATACGGATACAAAAGGGATACGGAAAATTGAGATGTAGGTGTATGTCTGTTGTAATGTTATATTTTTAGCAGCAAAGAGTATGTGCATGTTTACAAGTGCAGTAATTCGGAGTGATTTCTTGCGTGTCCTAACATGTCTTCATAATATTACTGGTAAGTTGGTTTTAGTTAATTATATTCTCTATTTGTTATACATTTTTGTTGGAACAAAGTTGCTTACAAACATTTTTGATATTATTCTAGTTTTATGTTGAATAGACTATGACCTGCAATGCATTTTTTTCTTTCTTTGGGTCATTAATGACCACTTGGATATATGTAATGATTTTTCATGACAAATAAATATACTTTATTTTTTAGGAAGCAACCGCTGTGTACTGCTGAATTATTGAAATAAATCAAAAATTTTGACTTAGAAAATGATATAGTAGTGCCTGATGGTATCTATATTACTCCTCCGGAAAATGGTGAGAATACTGACGGCGATTCAGAAGATTATGACCCAAACCATTTGAGTAGCAGATAGTTATGGGCAGAGGGTGAATTTATGTTTTCTAAGGAGTCAAAATGATGAATTTTAGAGATTGAAGAAGAAAGTGAAGAGTTAGATGTGGAGAAAAGTATGTCAGCAGAAAAAGTAAACGATTCTAGTCAATCCAATATTCAAGAAACTAAAGAAACTGTTTCCCAAATAAAGGAACCACCTAAAAAAAAAACTAAAAATTGACAAATTTCAATGGAAAAATGGTGATCTTAGTTGTTATTCCCAAAACTGACTGGAAGGGTACTATGCCACGCCCTTTAATGTTATCAAAAGAAAGTCATCCAATTGAGTTTTTCGAGCTTTTCATGAAGAAGTCCTTAGTCGAAGAACTTGTAAAATATACAGTCATGTATGCTAGCCAAAAAAACAGGAGCAGCACTGCATAGCACGCACTTCTTGATTAGACCGGGGTTCGAGCCCATGACCACCAAATACGGAGGATGCGGAAAGGTCAGGGAATGACCACCGCATATCACCGGAGCAATATGGCCTTAGTTGCTAATGCTCCTAAAAACCAAAATAACAACAACCAAAAAATACAGCTGGATTTGAATTATCAACAAACAAGTTGTATGTGTTCATTGGTATTCTTCTGCTTAACGGTTACATTCCTTTTCCTCGCAGAAGCATGTTTTGGGAAGAAAGTGAAGATGTACACAATGTTTTAGTTTCAGGATCAATGCGACGTAACAGGTTTGAAAAAATCTGTAGGTATTTTTATGTGGCAGATAACAACTTAACTCAGGGTGACAAAATGGCCAAACTATGCCCTATTATGGATATTCACAACCAAAAATTTATTCAATATGCCCCTATCCAACCCAATATATCTATCGATGAATCAATGATCCCCTATTTCAGTAAACATGGCTGTAAACAGTTCATCCGAAGTAAGCCAATTTGCTTTGGCTACAAAGCCTGAGTCATGAGGACCAAGCCAGGATATTGTGTACTACTGTTCAACGTATATCAGGGAAGACAAGCAAAAGATATAACTGCTACTCACGGTCTAGGTGAATCTGTTTTGCAAAGAAATTATCCTGGTATTTGATTCTCATTATATTCTGACAATTTTTTTACATTGCCCAGGTTGATTTATGATCTTACAATAAAAAACTTGGGTGCAACAGGAACAGTATGAGAGAACAGAATGATGAAGTGTTATTTAAAAGATACAAAGCAAATGAAATTAGTGAAGAGAGGGGACATGGATAGTACAATTGATAGAGAAAAGAGCATAATAGGTGTAAAATGGAAGGATAATGGTGTTGTGACTGTTATTTAAAGTGAACAATGGCATTGAGCCTATTCAAAAACACAAGAGATTTCCTTGAAGGACAAAATGAAAATAGATGTACCTCAACCCAATGCCATAAAGATGTATAATACATACATGGGTGGCGTTGATCAAATGGAAAATCATATTTTTAACTACAGAATATCTGAGAGGGAAAAAATGGCATACACCCATACTGTATTGGATGATAGATCTTTGTGTTACCAACACTAGCCAGTTAGTATGAGCCTATGGATACGAGAAGGATAACCTATATTTTCAAAGGGAAATTGCAGAGTTGCTTTTTAAAAAAAAAAAGTACGGACCAAACCAAAGATGCCTGCTCCAAAGCAAGCATCAATATATTGTACAACATCTGGAAAACTTCACCTTATTACCTGCCACAAACCAAGAAGACGATTCTCTCTTTGTAAAACCAAAACAACAAAAGTTTGTGAAGACTGCCAGGTTCCCCTTCACGACAAATGTTTCTATATGTTTCATAAAATGTAAGTTACCTTTTTTTAAGAAATAAATGATTTTCTTTTACTATAAAAGGTGTCTCAGTGCCCAAGGGGTGGTTAGCGACTTGCCTTCTAACTCATAAACTACAAGTTTAAGATTTAATTTTTTTTTTTTTTTTACTATTTTTAGGTCATTTTGAACACACCATTATTTTTTTACATAAATCCTAAAGGTTTTATAGTTCTAGGCAAATGAACCTCACGAACATATGGTATCAATAGTGATATACTGAAAGAGTGAAGGAGAAAGCTATTACTATTGAATTATGGTACACGCGAGAAGTTAAAAAGAGATGAGGTAACACTACTTAAAGAACAAGTGGAAAAAGAAATGAGATAAGATAACACATTGCTGTATTACTCACAATTTCAGTGTTTTTAAATAGTAACAGCTTTCTCTTTCACTCCTCCTTCTTTGTCTTCGCCTTTTCCCACATTATATAGGGTCGACATTCAATGTTCCCAATTCACACCCTCTTCTTCTCCTCTAGTTGGATTAACTTCTTAACCGGAACACATCTATTGGTTTTGGCATAGTTTTTATGACTGGATATATATATATATATAGTGATATATTGCAACCATAATGAAATGTAGAAAAATGTATTTTATCATTGTATTAAATCCATACGCATCTCAAAAATGCTTATGGTGACAATACTGTATATGTGAGTACAGTTAGACATTGGATAAGACACTTTGAATGGGGAAAGTGACATTGTTGACAAGCCCCAAAGCGGCCGTCCAGTAACATCGGTGACAACAGACGAGAAGAACCGGATTGACACTGATCAAAGAGGACTGCAGCATCACAACATGCAAATTGTACAATGCAATAGGTATAGAGAAACCTGCTGTGATAACCATCATAAAGAAACTAGGCTACAACAAGGTTTGCACCCAGTGGGTCCCAAAAATGCTGACACTTTAGCACAAAGAAGCCCAGAAAGGGGCTTCTTTGTGCTAAAGAAAGCCCATCTTTATGGAACTTCCTCAGCACTATGAGAGTGAAGGAGAGGTTTTTCTTTCTTGCATAGACACAGATGACTAAGCCAGGGTCCACCATTATGACCCTGAAACAAAGAGACAGTCGATGAATGGCACCATCAAAATTCACCGCGCAAGAAGTTCAAAAGACAGCCTTCTGTCAGTAGTCATGGCAACAGTGTTTTGGGACAAAGATGGGGTCATGCTTGTGGACTTGTTGGAGCACGACACCACAATCAACTCGGATATGTGGAAATGTTGAAAACCCGCATCTGTAAAGTTTGACCAGACAAAAACCTTAATGAGGTTCTTCTTCTCCATGGCAAGGCATGACCCCACACCAGTCTGCACACAATGGAGGCCATTGCAAAACTGAGGTGGACTGTTTTTCCTCAGCCCTTTCATAGTTTGGATCCTGCACCTTCCGACTATCACCTCTTTTCAGCCCACTGAAGGATGCGCTCCTTGGAAACCATTTTGCGGACAACGATCAGCTGAAGCACAGTGTTCGTGAAGCAGTCCGAAGCAAGAGTAAGGACTTTTGCAGAATATAGCATGTGACTCAGAGATGGCAGAAGTGCATAGAAAATAATGGTGATTGAGGATTAATTGATGTAAAATTATCATGTCAGCTTCATCACAGGTGCTGAAGGTCTCATAAGTGCAAGTGTCATCAATGGATAAAATAATAAGTAATGGAAAACATCATAGGCAAATGCACAATTCCAGATTTCTGTGTACTGTTATTCGATGCATAGGAACTGAGAAATCGCCCAAAAACTGCATCATAATGTTAAATGTTTTGAAAATCAGTTATAAAAATTATGAATAGAAATGTTAGTTATGCCTTTTTATTAATTTAGTACATTTATCTTCTTATCAAAATAAAAATAATTATTTGAACTTCCTTTTGTTTTACCGTGTTAAAAAGATGACAGCCAAAATTTACTGATTTTTTTTTTTTTTTTTTGGGTAAGAAAATATCAATAAAATTACAACCATTAGAATTTCATAAACAAGAGACAAATTAACTACTATCATTAAAAATTAAAAAAGAGGACTCAATCAGACCTTGGAAAACCTTGCCTTTTCAGTTCAAACTCAGTACCATTCTGCAGAGCAAATAACTTTAACATGCAATATTGTAATTCAATCACCCAGGACAAGAATACACTGCACACAAACCTTATTCACGATAACACTGTTTAATTATAAATTACTTGGATATCATATGCATAATAATACAATGTATTGTTTTCTTATAAATAATTATTACACTATTTTAATAAAACTGACAAAGATCAGGATTTCATTTATCATAACATTTCCAGGCTGCAACCACTTCAAAGTAGTTACGGCCACACCAAAAAAGTACTTTTATTTCTTTCTCTTTCTAGGAATTTTCAGGAAAATGAACCCTGTTTTCTTTCATTCAGTAACCAGCTACTCTGTTAGTGAAAGAGAAGCAACTTTATTACAGTTGCAATTCAAAATGAAGTACAAGCTTCCTAACATATGACACTTTATGGCGAATTTTTCCGTTTCTGATAATGAAAAGAGAATTTTCCCCCTGAAATTTTTTGATGGCATCAAATTCAAATGTATAGCAAGGAAATACTGAAGTATTCAGTAACAATACAAATTTGAGAAAACAGTCCATTACTTGTAGCGTTTTTTTTTTCTTCTTCATTTGTACACAAGGTGAGATGCATGCAAAGTTCCTTCGACATGTTTTCAAAGTTTATAATGCAACTATTAATTGAAATATTTTCTTGAAATTTTGTTCAAAGATCAAATATATATCCAGAACACTCACCGATATTGTTGCCTATGACAATTATGGTAAAACAATTACAGTAAAGCAAAGGTTTTTTTTTAATCAAATGCGCATTGCATGTTATCAGTCTTACACCAGTTTTTTTTTCCATTTCCACTGTAGCTTCCAATAGATGAATTTCCTTGATTTTGTGTTAGTAAATGCAGTACAGATTGAAGGAAGGAAACACAATATTTTTGTTTTTCAAAAACAATTTGTTGAATTTCTTTAGGTTATGTTTCTTATGCCAAGAAACAGTTGTGTACATTTTTTCCCTCCCTGTCAGCTACACCTTGGTAACTGTGATGCTGAAGCAACGTCAGTCACCTTAGTAATGGTGACTGATGTAGGTTCAGCGTAAATAACAGCTCTATGTAAGTTGATTTGTTCTAGCTAGTGCTGCCGCGATGAAGTGGGAAATCCAAACGAATGTAGTGACCCACTTTATAATCAAGGGATACACCTGCTGGGTTTTTGCAGGCATAATTACAAAAATACATACTTGCTCGTACATCTTTGAATTAATAGTTTTTTCTGAAATTTAAAGGTAGAAAATATACATAAACACTTTTGTTTATGTATATTGAGTTTCAATTTTGTAGATTGAGTAGAAATAATTAAGTTTATTTTACAGGAAAAATTTTCAAATTAGGCCTAAAAATGAGGAGGACTGAAGCGGGATTAAAACTAAATTTGTGAAGCCTGTGTACTGTAGGAGGCTGTGGAGACTTTTTAGGTGTGAATCTGTCTTGCAATATCCAGTAGTCCGAATGATAGCAACAAATTACAAAATATGGTGCATCTAGTTCTTGAAAGAGATGTTTATTTGTAATGCAACACCAAGACAACACTTGTTTTCAAATTTTATCAATCATTTCATTTATTTAATCTGTAGTATATTTTTAAGTCTGCTAGAATTAAGATTGCAAATAGGGCATATTATTCTCCACATATGTAACAAGTAGTTTAACAGAAGACACAATTTAAAAATCTAGTTTTATATTTTTATCACTCACTTTTTAATTTCATTATTTTTTAATAAACACAGAATAAAATAAAGCTTTTTTTTCTTTCCATAAAGTTATCATTCGGCTATGGTAAAGAAAACCAACACGAGAACGATGAGAAACTTCGGATAACTTAGGCGGAAAATTAGTTTCCCAACACTGGACTCTAGCACTGCTCGCTCAGTAAACAGATGGTACGTGTTATTGGTCTGGAGCTGAAACCGAGAAGGATATATTGATTGACAGGTAGGCGTGGTAAACGATGAAATGATTGGTGGTGGGTGTGACAGACGTCAAGCTACTGTGTAATCATTGGATGGTATTATAATGTGTATTTATTAGTAAAGAACGATGCATAATAGTTTTGTGGTGAATGGTAAACAGGTAATAGTAGCGATGAATCTTTTAAAGATGGAAGAAATTTGTAAGGAAAATAAAACATTGGTTGATTTTTTGATGAAAACTAAATTAATAAAAGTTTCGTTCTGTTCATTTTTATATTCTTCATTATGTTTTTTTCTCATTCATTATTAAAAGCAGATTTTTTGAGTTTGGGTATTTTTACTATATTGTTGATTTAGGTTTGGTTACGAAAAAAGGAAAAGGTTTCTTTATTTTTTGTAACCTGACCTTAAATGGTAAGTTAGGAAATAATAGAAAAGGTTTCCTCGTATTTTGTGACCTAACCTTAAACGTTAGGTTAGGAAATAACAGGAAAAGAAAGATTCTTTATATATATATATATATATATATTGAGGTGTTGATTGACATTATGATACGTGTGTATCCGCACGAGTGTCTTTAAAAATAAAAGTACAGTGAAAAAAATTAATATTTTGTTAATATAAAAAAATTAATATTTTGTTAATAAACAATTTATGAGCTAGTCCACCCATGATTCTAAAGAAAAAAGGTTAGGTTACCCCCTCCATTTCAGGAGGGGTTCAAGCTCCCATGGGATTCAAGTGGAGGTAACTGACCTTTTTTTCACCATTAGGGCATATTATTCAACAAGAAAATAAAAATACAGTCAAAAAAATTTATTTTTTTAACGAATGTATTTCTAAATATGACTGATTCTAAAGAAAAAAGGTTAGGTTATCCCCTCCACTTCGGGAGGGGTTCGAGTTCCCATGGGATTCAAATGGAAGTAACCTGACCTTTTTTTCACTATTATGGAAAGCGTTCGTTAGGGCAAGTTACCATTAATGCTACTAAACCAATGTTATCGTGTTTGTGTTCGCGCACCAATCAGCACATCGTTTGCCATGCCTACCTGTCAATCAGTATATTGTTCTCGACTTTGCTCCAGACCGATAACACCTACCGTCTGTTTACCGAGCAAGCAGTGCTAGAGTGCTGTATCGGGAAACTAATTTTCTGCTAAGTTATCCGACGTTTCTCGTCGTTCTCATGTTGGCCTTCTTTACCTTTGCTAATCATTCTTATTAGTATAAAACATAAGTACACAGAAAACATTATACAATGTTTTTTGTCAGTATTTTGTGTAAGAGTTGGCCATAGAGTTTTATGGCCATCTGTTTACTGTTAAATTATACAAATGTGAAATATGAAAAACTAAATATAACTGGGAATACCACAAACAAATATTTGCACTAGTTTAAATTCAGTATATTCACCATTAATAGTTATTAAAGCAATATAAAAACCAAGGTGCTTTGAAATGGTATATATTTTAAAGTACAAGGGGAAAAAGAGATTACTATCAATAGCTTTAAGATTTATTCCTCAAGATTCGTAATCCATTAGACTCCAAATATTTTCATGGTGAAATGTTTCACTAAATATCCAAAAATTACAAATTATTAATATTATAATAATCTGCACACGCATAACATTAATCACCACTAGACTGATGGATCATTCTTCACGACCATTCCAAATTATGATGCTAAAAGACAACTTCTATTGAAACAAAACTTTTTTGAAGTGTAAGACAGCAAACCTAATCATCATGAGGTTATTTCACTTCACCATAATCTTTTCTGAAACTATGAAGACAAAAAAAAAAAAAAAAAAAAATTTTTAATCAGCTATATACGATAAACATCAAAATGCCATATATTATACAGTCAGTTCTGCTATAATGTGCATTTTTTCAACGTGAATTTGCTCCAACGCAACCGATATATTAGGGAACAATGCGATTTTCACGTCGGCTCGTGAAAAATTTTGTCTGCAAGTAACACTAAGTAGATGCAAAATCTGGCACCAAGCTAAACGTAGTGACCTGTGCAGCAATACATACAAGTTTATGAAGCTTAAAAAATGTCAAACATCAAATGTGTAAGAGCTATATTTCCAATTTACTGTAGTTGTATTGGTCAGAGACACTTGTCATTTGCTGTATTCACAAGATAATACGTGATATTGTAGGCCGACTCTCGTTTTCAGGAGTTCACATTTTTCTTTTTGAACAGAAATTTCGTGAGGCATGAGCAGAGGAGCACATTTCTGGTGGTCACCCCAGAAATGTGCTCCTGCAATACATTACCATAAAACAATAAAAACAATTTGCAGTTCCCAGTTTATTAGGCTTTTCTGTTAGTGCAATCTAATTATAAATGTGTAGTAAACTTGATCTTACTGCATTTTCAATTATACCGATAGCTGGAATTCTGTGGGTTTTTACATTATTATGGTAAAATGTGTTTACTTCCATGAAATCTTCAATCATAAAAAAAAAACAAATTTTCGGACTCTTCTCTTCATTCCTATTTTTTAAGCTTCGTAAACTTATCTCACTAGTTGCAATTTGTGCATCCTGTGTTCGTCATTATTGATTGCTTATTTTTTTTACCGTTTTAAATTTTACAATAAAAAAAAAAAATTGTCAGTGAACAGAAATATCAATTAAACTTCATATTTTGTCAAGGTATATTTTATATTTACTGTAATATTTATTTATTTATTAGAAATTTAAGTTGTTTAAACCTGCATTAGCAATTTTATTGGGTTTCTATTTTTTTTTTTTTTTTTTGGTCTTTTTACTTACCAGACTGAACATTTTTCTTTTTGAGTGCTCTGCCCCTACCCCTATTTTTCCCATAAACCCTGTTATTTTTATTGCACGAAATACCATAATGCAGAGATTTTTAGGAACACATGTACTGTGTTATAGCAGAACTGCCTGTACATAAAATTTTTCACGTTATCTTCTTAACCAATTTAACTCTAATAATGATCAGCATGTTTAACATTCTTAATCTCAGTACTAAATAATAGGTTTAATTTATATGGTGAAAATGTATTAGAACTTAATACTATTAAAGTATACAAATTATCAAAATATATTTTTTGACTAAATGTCTGAGTATGAAAAGTTTGTTTATGCATGGGCAATGCACTTCCATTATTTCTACTACCCAGGTTATGCATGCATCGTTTAATTATATCTCATATTGTGAATACCTTCACTACGAGTTGCCTAGGCATTGCACTGCTTTCAATAAGTAACGCTTCACCACTGGAGAAGACTAATGTTACTTATTCTTGGTGGATAACACCACCCAGATGGCACTGTTTCGAAGCTTGTTGGCTTACTGATCGGTGGGTGGGCAGCTACCCAGTTGCAATAGTGAAAATCCAGTTATGAAGTATAACTCCATGAGTAAGCCAACAAGCTTCAAAACGGTGCTGTCTGGGTGGTGGTAACATTAGTCTTCTCAACTGGTGAAGCATTACTTATTCAAAGCATTGCAATACCTAGGCAACTTGTGAAGTTATTCACAATATGAGATATAATTAAATGATGCATGCAATACTACCTGGGTGCAAGAAATGATGGAAGTACATTACCCATGCATAAACAACCTTTTAATACAGATTATGTTTGTGATAATTTTAATTGGTGGTACAACAACTTTTATAACAAAGCAAATTGAACAAAGTTTATACTCTTCTCTCTTTATAAAACAAAATAATTTTGCTAAAGATGTTAAAAACATTTCAGAAGGCTAGTCACAGTGATTACAGTAACTTTAGCATTAGCAGTAAACATCAGTAGAGACATATGATGCAAGAAAACAAGCTTATACAGTATCAGCAAAAAAAAAAAAAAAAACTTCTTCCTATTTCACCCATACATTCACTCCAGTTGGTCCAGTTCTTGAATTTAAGTAAACTATCAACTTCCACAGCAACTGATGTTCCAGCACTCAACCACCTGCTGGCTAAAGAAATATTTCTGCACACCTATTCTATAAGTCTTTCCTCAATTTGAATATATGCCCCCTTAGGTGTGTAATCTGAGCAAGAGAAAGAATCCTATCAGCACTGAACTTGTTCAAACTGTTCAAGGCCTACTTACACCTCAATCAGATCACCATGTAGGTGCCTACTCTCCAGACAATGCAATTTGCAGAACTTAAGCTTTTCTTGGTAAGAACACCCTTTGTTCCCCTCAACAACCTTGTTTCCCTTCTCTATACTCTTTCTAGTGGCTCTATATCCTTCCTAAAATGAGACCTCCAGATATGCAGTACTCAAGGTGTGGCTCAATCACTGCCTTATACAAGGGGATAAGCACCTCGTTATACTTGCTAGCAAAATTTCTGTATATCATTGATAAGATGCTATGAGCTGTTCTGGTAGTCTGTCTGCACTGCTCTGAAAATATATCTGACTCCACAATTACCCCCAGGTCTTTTTCATTCTCCACTACCCTGAGTGTAGTACCACACAGTTGGTACATGACTCTGGAGTTCCTGCTACCCATATGCAGTACTTTGCATTTGTCAATGTTAAACTTCAGTCGCCACCTATCAGCCCATAAGTAAAGAAGTCTTTGCAGTTTCTTTGTGTCCTTCACCAAATATTTCTCGTAATCTGATTTCGTTTGCCTAACGTCCTTTGTGACTTGATTGTAGTCTACTTTATATCTACCATAGGCTTTTGTATTACCTGATAATTTATACGCATCCCATGCATTTTCTTCTCTGTCACAAGTCTCATTAGTTCATCTGACATCCATTTAGGCCTAAACCTTGAACAGTATTTCTTAGTTGATATGAAAAGGCTAGTAGCTTCCAACATTAATTCCTTGAATGCTTCCCATTTAGAATTAGCTGTTGATAATACCATCAGTTGGTTTCAATGTTTAGAATTTAAAAACTGTCTGAGACCAATGTAGTCACCTTTGCAAAAGCAAACACTATTCCCTTTACCCCAATGGTAGTTACATCTTTAAGTAAATCCCACATCAGTACACTGTGACCTAGTGGTTCCTTTATCTGCAAATTCTTAATGCATGAATAATCACTATTGATAATCAGAAGAAGAGTATTACTCCCTCTGGTTGCCTCTCAAACATGCTGCTGTAGAAAAGAATCATCCAATAAATCCACAAAAGACTTACTAGTGTGTGATGACCCACCCACAAGTTCCAGAGAATATGTGGGAAATTAAAGTCAACATTACAAGACATTCTGATTTACTGGCCCACTATTTCTCTGTATAGTTGTTCGTTTTACTCATCAGAGTCATTAGGCCTATATCACTCATTTTTGCTTTCCCAGTGCTTATATCACACCAAACTGACTCAACATTGTACTGTCCACCAATGTCAACTGGATGCACTGCCTTGGACTTTGTATACAGGAATACCTCGCATAGCTTGGTTTACAAATTGAAAAAAAAAAAAAAAATAAATAAATAACTGCAAATATGCCAATACATTTGATATGTACGTATGTATTATAATGCCAGCACATAGGCCAATGCATTATGGATTCAAGGCCATGATGACTTTTGTAGAAACTCCCATTACATAGGACTCTGCTAGCATTCATACATTAGTAAACACTCTAGATTCCAAGCAGTGAGGTCGTTGACTGTGTGTAAGCTGTACAAATATTTTTCTCGGTGTATTTTTTATTAAAGATTATTTTTTAAAAATGTTACACCTTTATATGCAAATGAGTGGGAAAAAGAAATGTAATGGCGCTGAGTGTTCTTCTAGATCCAAGCATTGAACTAGGTATGAAAGTAAGGCAGGTGTTGCAAAATGACATTCGATGTTATAAAGAGATGTATGCAGATAAAAAGAAGAAAAAACTGTGCACACTAAGCTGATCAGTTATTTTTCAAAATAAAAATACAGTACATACGTCACTTATATTCTTTTGGGATGTACATACTGCAATAAAAATCATTTGTACTGTACTTACTACTATTTTTCATTTTTATCATTTTAGTTTTTTTTTTTGCAAAAACTTCATGTGCATCAATTTATAGTAAACAAACACCGATATATTTTTGCAATTTGACCAATATAATCAAATTGTCGGAATGCATTACATTAAAATACACACTAATAATGCCTCGATCAGCGCGGTATATTTTTGGCACGAATTAACAGCGCTATGCAAGGTATTCCTGTATTTCTTAACTAACAGCATAACCCCTCCTCCCTTTGTACCCTGTATATCCTTTCTGTACATATTGTACTCCATCAATTCCAATTCTGCATTCCTATATCTGTGTGACACTGTGTCTCTGATACCTCAACAATATCCACCTTTGACATCTTGACAAGCACTTCAAATTCATCAAATTGATTTACTATACTCCTAGCATCGGTGTACATGCAGGTATAGCACATGGTCTTACTCTTGGTTACCATAACATAGCCCATGTATTTACTTGTTCTATGATGACTCCCAGCAGTTCTTGAAACACCCAGCAAATTGCTTTCAGGGCTGCTGCTCATTCCAATACAAGAAGAAGTGCAAGAATTATTTCCACCTGTCTGCTGCTACTGTTGATCTATTATTCTGTGAAACTCCCCCACCAAAGCTAGCAGTTTTACAACCCACCTTTTTTTTTTTTTTTATATGAAAACCCCAAACAAGAGAGGTATTAGAACCTATAGTACTTAGTACTGTGCTTGGGTTGGAAGTTGAGAAGATATTTGTTGACATTAGACTTGAACTTCTGTAGACTGTAATTTTCAGGAAATACATACAAAAGAAGGTTGTTCCAGAAAATGGCAGTTGAATGAACAAACGAGAAAGATGAAAAGTTGGTTCTGTGAGTTTGAAGTTGGATAGTAAATGGATGTTGGCTGGTGGTGGCACATGTTCGGACTGTTTTGAAAGAGAGAGCGGGAATTATAGAAGCCAATTCAGAAGAACAGTGCCCATGGAAGTATCTGTAGAAAAGGCATGCAGCAGAAACAGTACGTCTATGAGACAGCGAGTGGAGAGACTTTGTTAGAGATGAATCATTAATTAACCTAACGCCCTCTTCTGAATGGAATCAAGAAGCCTGAGAGAGGTTTTGGGGCCACTATGGAATATTGTTCCCAGATGTGGGAACAATATTCCATGGTGGGGCGGATTTGCGATTTATACAGAGTGAGCATCTGTTTGGAAGAAAATTAACGCTGAGAGCAAAAGAGAAAACCAAGTTTTTTAGATGCAGAGGAAGCAATATTTGTACAGGTAACCCCTGCTTAACGCTGATAATTCGTTCCGGAAAAGCAGAGCGCTAAGTGAATCCGCACTAAGTGAGCACCGCATTTCCATCAGGTAACATATGTATTTGTAAGTTGCGGTTAGTGCCATAGGATATTTCCTAATCAATAATAAATGGTAGTGAAAAGATGCACAAATGTCGGTCAAAATATTTACTATTCAAATATTTATACATATAAAATATTCTGCATTACATACGTATATAATTATGTGGTAACTACTTACGTATCAAAATTAAACTTAAAATTCCAATTAAAATCATGAATTTAATTAATCTAAATTGATTTAATTTAATTGATGAATTTAATCATGAAAAATGTGTCGATTTTGTGTTGAACTTTGGCCCTCTTCAAACACCCTGAGACTAGGGCAGTCTTGAGGGTGTACCCGCAAGGTAATTTCAGCTGCAAAAACACTCATGAACTCCAATAATCTGCTTTAAATAATAAGAAAAAACTAATTGACACATTGTTATCTACTTCTACTGCCATTACCGATAACATGCACCGTTTGTTTATGAGAAACTGCAGTGCGGCAAACCAATTTATTTGGGTGAGTTTCCCGAAGTTTGCGGAGTTCTCATGTTGGCTTTCTTTACCTTAGCCAAAAAATAATATCAGTTAAAATATACTGTGATGACATAATGTATCAATTTTAAAATGGGCCTTAGTATGTCTTCAAAATGCCTTTTTTGAAATGCTGCCTTTTTTTTTGTTTGGGAATACTGAAGAAAAAAATTTATTTATTTATGGGCCTCCTCTTTTTTTTTTTTTTTTTTTTTGCTGATTTGACAGAGATTCTACATGTTTCACAATTATTTAATTAATAAATTTAACCAAATCTATATAAGCATCAATAAAATTCTTACCAGAGAATCAATCATCTTTAGAAGAGCCACTCAGCTTTCTAAACTCTTCCATCTAATCTTGAAACAGTAGTGATTAGTGGGGCAGCTTTTTGCTCTGCATTGTTTTCTGTCACTTGTGGAAGTAAGCTTGAAGATAGTTCAAGATCTCCAAACTGCTCCATATCAATGGTGCTTGACAAACTGTCCCAATTCCCATCACTAATGGGCATTCCATTTCTATCACTGCATGACATGTTAACAGAGTTATGAACAGCAGTATTTTCTACATGTTGGGGAATTAAATCTTGATAAAGATTATCAAGACTTTCAAATTCAACATCAATGTTCTCTGATGGCATACCCAAATTCAAATCAATTTCATTTCTCTCTTGTAGAAGTAAAATTGGTAAAAGTTCATTAAGATCTTGAAATTGTTCCATTTCAGTGCCACATGAGGGACTGTCCAAACTCCAGCCACTAGAGGGAATTCCATCACTGCATGAAACACTATTAGAGCTACAAATGTCAACACCTTTTTCTGCAGTTTCTTCCACAGCTAGGGGAAGAAAAGGTGGACCTTCATGTTCCTTATTGTTTTCTGATGTAACACTCAAATTCTGTACATCACTAGACATTCTGTTTTCATCACTATATGAAGCAGTGATGCTAGGTACAAGAGATTCTTCTCGTTTTTCTATAACTCGGGGAATTAATGTAAGTGAAAAAAATTCATCAAGATCTCTAAACAGTTCCATATGAATGCCACCTGACAGACTGTCTAAATTGCTGTCACTACTGGACATTTCAGTGTCATCACTATATGAAACAGTAGTTTCTTCTAAAATTTTTTCTATATCTCGGGGAAGTAAATGTTCATCAAGATCATTAACAGGTCCAATACCACCAGACACAGAGTTATGCTCAGCAACTTCTGCATTTGTTTCTTCAGTTTGCAGAAATGAATATGTAAAATGCCCAGAGTCTTGAAACTGTTCTATGCCAGTATTATTATTACTTGACAAAATATTGAAATTTAAATTATTACTGGTTGATGCAATACTCAAATTTGAATTAAAGCTAGATGTTCCCGCTCCATTATTACATGACACATTAAAATTTTGCACCAGATCTTCATTCTGTGGTATATTTTTAGATATGCCATTTTTAAATATAGGCAGTGCTAGTAAAACGTATTTAACATTACACTGTGAAAAAGGCTCTGAAGCATAGGATGAACTCTGCACTTCAAATCCACTAGATGAGTCATTTGGTTGTGATGCTATATTTCCAGCCATTTCTGCATCTTTAATATTAAATACTGTTTCTCTATACAGTTCATTTGTATTGTTAACTCTTGAAGGACCTGCTAAAACAGAATCATTCAATATTTCAGACTTTGAAATTTTGTATTTCTGCCTTAAATATGCAAAAACCATTGATTCAGCATGCATGGAATTCCAATATGAATTAATCCAGAACTTCACTCCCTGAAGGTTAATTGGGGAAAAAGGTCTTTCTGCAACAGGTTTTACTTGCATTTTTATAAATTTCTTTTCATGTCCTTTCTTATTACTGGATATATCTGTAAAGAAACAACCTCTATTAGAAAGATGATTTAGAACTATCTTTGTTGACATAATTCACTTAAGATAATAACCTCAGATAATACAGGTGGTTTTCTATTTATGATATTTCTGTTAACACTGTTTTGCTACAACAAACGTTTGAAAATTAAAAGATATGTCAGAATTGTGTTTCTTTATGCAACAAAACAGTGCATTTTACAGTATACATACAAATTCTCCATCACTGTATACTTATGCACTAACCCTTTGCCACATTTTTTACATTGTGACAGAATGACAGATATACCAATAATGCAGTATATACATTGTATCCAAACACTGTGACAGAATAGTAGATATATAAATACAATAACCTTATTGATATTTGTATACAGTATATAAATATTCTGTATAAACAGCTATATATATAATTCTGTAAGCCATTTTCTGGATATCAAAGCTGTGAGCAAATGGAAGCAGCTACAGACACATTGTGACTACTCATTTTAAAGCTTACACTGTTAGGATACCAGGAAAAGTAACAGTTTTTACAATGAAACATACCCTCAACCCATCAAATTCAAAGTTTTAATTAGCACATCATGTTCTATAAAACAGATAGTGTTGTAGTGTAAAAAGAGGGTGCTCCGTCATTGTCATGAATTGTGCTGTTTGAATATATCTTGCAAAATTAATTAAATGGTAATATAAAGTATTTAGGTAAAAGAAATAAGATAGATTAAGTAGAGAAAGTTCTCAGCTATATTGTTTGCATAATTTTATTCAAGAACTGATAAATATATATAGCCCTGAAATGGTGCTGTCTGGGTGGTGGTACCTATCTGAGAATAAGTAACGTTAGTCTTCTCCTTAGGTGAAGCGTTACTTATTCGAAGTAGTGCAATATCATGGCAACTCGTTGTGAAGGTATTCGCAATATGAGATATAACTTAAAACAATGCTGCCTTATAAACATTCTGTTCATTCAGAAATGGCTGTGTATTAACGATGCTATTGCACTTAATATATACATAGTCTAAATTTGCTCGCAGCTTGAGGCTTTAGCCCTAAATGCATCTTAGTCTAAATACATCATACACCATTAGGCATTTCTCATATTGTGGAGTTATACTTCATAACTGTCTGGGTACCTACCCACTACCCAGACAGTTATGAAGGTTATCATTATCAATGAAGGTTATCATTGGGTATCTACCCAAGTGATGGGTACCTACCCACCCACCGAAGCAGGGCCAAATAGCCCTGAAACGGCACCAGGGGGAGCCTGATGATGTCCGGAGTTTCCAAGAATAGGTAAAAACCGTCTTCCCCACTGGGGAAGCATTGCCTATTCGAGGAGTTTTTGAGTGGTTTGAGTTGAAGGAGTTACTGGCCCTTTCATTCTTCTACACCGTTTCTTTTCCTCTTCCACTCCTACTATTACTTTCACCCTACCTTTTTGCTTTTCTAAGTCTAATAGGGTGCAAGTGGATAGTCGAGTTATTATCCCACACATATACAAAATTGTCCTAACACAGTGCCGTCTGCGTGATGGTACCTATCTGAGAATAAGTAACATTAGTCTTCTCCTTAGGTGAAGCGTTACTTATTCGAAGTAGTGCAATATCATGGCAACTCGTTGTGAAGGTATTTGCAATATGAGATATAACTTAAAACAATGCTGCCTTATAAATATTCTGTTCATTCAGAAATGGCTGTGTATTAACAATGCTATTGCACTTAATATATACATAGTCTACAATTTCAGAGCATAACTGCTACTATGGCTAACCATGCTTAACACTTTTGTTTGAAAGTGCCATATTTTAAAAGTCTGAGCCTGTTTCTACTGTTTTGTTTTTTTCTGTAGGTTGATAGAAGCCAATTTCCAATTGGGGATAAGATTCTTTAGGAAAAATGAGAGCTAAGTAGCCAGTATTTCATTTCATTTCATTTCATTTGACTGTTTTGAGTGATAGCTGATGCACCCATTTCCATGCTAGGAAACACTTAGCATGAAACTGTAAACCATTTGGACGTCCTACATGGTACAAATGGTGCCCATGTGGAAACCTATTAACTTTTTCAGTTGTTCCACTAAAAAAAACAAACCATTTCCTGATATCGCTTATAGTTCCTGTTATATAATAATTTGAATACAAATAACTCCAGCCCCTGAAATTATATCTGGAAAATGGTTGGTGAGCAGCCTGGATTGTGCAGTTATATTCTGGGACTCAGGTGCACTTTTCTACCCTTTTATTATAAAAATGGTAAAATATTTTTAACAAGTGTTAAGAAGTCTTTTCTGTGTCATGATGTTTTACACATCTGTTCTGCCCCCTTTCATCCAAAGTACAGCTTTATGTATACTAGTAAAAAGGCCACAGAACAGAAAGCCATTTATTTAATGGTCAAATCAGAACAACTGTTATCATGTGATGGGCTTAAGAATAAAACTTGCCACAAATGACTGAACTATTTCTGTGAATGCAGACAAAATTAGAGAATATGCTCGTAGTGTGACACCGTCTAGAATTATGAAAGGAAGATGTTAGGTTATGGACAATGTGATAAGACTGAGGATAAAAGTATGGATATTAATTTTTGTTTAATTTATGGTAATTAATTTTAAGACAAAAAAAAAAAAAAAAAAAAGAATGCACCTGAAATGCAATGTACTGCACATATTAACTAATTTGTCACGGAAATACATTCAGATGTTTAGATGTTAGTTATATATACAGGGTGTTTCAGTTAAACGTTTCAGAACTTCTAAGAGGGGTAGGGTACATCCTGACAACTCGAAATCATATAGCAATGTTGGGTCGGAAATGCTTTCCTGAAGCGGTGTTGTACACAGAAGCACCATAAAGAAAAGAGACCATAAGTGAGAAATCGTTTTAATAATACATGAAAAGAAGCAAAAGGTACATGGATTAAAGTAAGTGTTCGAAGTTTCTTCCACGGGCTACAATGCACGCCTCACATCTCCGACGCATGGACATCCGAACATTCTGGAATACTCCAGGCGAATTTTTCGAATTTCTTCGGCAGCTACTGCGATTCTTGCAACCAGCTCCTCAGCATTGTCAACAGGGGTGTCATAAACTAGCGATTTCATATGACCCCAGAAATAAAAATCAAGACATGATAGGTCGGGTGACCGAGCAGGCCAACGCACGGGACCACCACGTCCGATCCACTGTTGACCAAATGTGACATCCAGGTAGTTACGAACATCTCCGCTATAATGGGCAGGGACTCCATCGTGTTGGAACCACATTGTCTGTTGCGTCGATGCAGAAATCTGTTCATCTCTCAAAAGTTGTCACCCGACCTATCATGTCTTGATTTTTATTTCTGGGGTCATATGAAATCGCTAGTTTATGACACCCCTGTTGACAATGCTGAGGAGCTGGTTGCAAGAATCGCAGTAGCTGCCGAAGAAATTCGAAAAATTCGCCTGGAGTATTCCAGAATGTTCGGATGTCCATGCGTCGGAGATGTGAGGCGTGCATTGTAGCCCGTGGAAGAAACTTCGAACACTTACTTTAATCCATGTACCTTTTGCTTCTTTTCATGTATTATTAAAACGATTTCTCACTTACGGTCTCTTTTCTTTATGGTGCTTCTGTGTACAACACCGCTTCAGGAAAGCATTTCCGACCCCACATTGCTATATGATTTCGAGTTGTCAGGATGTACCCTACCCCTCTTAGAAGTTCTGAAACGTTTAACTGAAACACCCTGTATATAGTTATATATTCATATATATGAAAGTATATTTTGCATACACTCTAGAATTAAAAGTCAGATTGAGGAAACATTTTCAACAAAATTTCTAGCTCAGTTACGTACACAAATCAGCATAAATAAAAGTATGTTTCTGCATTAACTGACAAGGAAAATACAGACTGATACTAAATTTTCAACATATATTTTGTTGGCCCACTGGGATGGTTCCGAGTTCAATTCAGATTTCACAGCATTTCTGCCTAGTTCCCCATACAGAAATATTACTATAAATTTGGATTGGTATTTGGTTTTTAGGAGCATTAGCAACTAAGGCCATATTGCTCCGGGGATATGCGGTGGTCATTCCCTGACCTTTCCGTATCCTCCATATTTGGTGGTCACGGGCTCGAACCCCGGTCTAAATCAAGAAGTGTGTGCTCCGCACTGCTGCTCCTGCCCACCTGGCTACGGAGGCGCCTGTAAATTTGGAACAGGAGCTTTGATCCATTTCAAAATTTCAATGCTTACTTAGAATATTTTAGGGATCTTTGAAACAAATTTTCACATTGATGAGTTGACTTATTTTGCTATAAATCATGAATTATTACTATTTGCTAATGCACCTGAAATGTAATGCACTGTGGACATTAACTAACTTGTTTATGTTTAGTTTCAATTTCTCTTCCACTTTCCTCTGTTATCACAAAATCATTTAGCTCCTGTCAGAATTTGATATACTTCTGTCATTCCCATCCCTAAAAAATTACTCATGTGTGAATATATATGCAAAATATCTATTTAGTTTGCCATCAGCAATCGCAGCAGGTTAAACCATTCACATCTAGCAGGTCAATGTGATTCATCCCTTTCCTTCTAGTGTTTACATAAGTAAAGAAGTCTTTGCTGCTTTTCTTTGCCAGAGAGTTCTTGTAATCTGCCTTAGCTTGCCTACCCTCCTTTGTGACCAGATTTCAGGCTTTTTTTTTTCTGTATCACCTAATAATTTATATGCATCCTGTGTATTTTTCTTCTCTGTCGTGAGTGTCACCAATTCATCTGATATCTATTTGGGTCTAAACCCTGAACAGTATCTCTTAGTTGGTATAATTAGTCTAGTAACTCCTACAATTAATACCTTGAATACCTCCCATTTAGAATGTACTGCTGATAACATTATCATTCACTTGGTAGAATAAAGTTTAAAAACTGTC